>NC_057419.1:122299894-122387659 GCF_019320065.1 Cervus canadensis
TCCTGTTTGACCACTTCCAATTTGCTTTGATTCATGGACCTAACATTCCAGGTTCCTATGCAATATTGCTCTTTACAGCATCAGACCTTGCTTCTATCACCAGTCACATCCACAACTGGGTGTTGTTTTTGCTTTGGCTCCATCCCTTCATTCTTTCTGGAGTTATTTCTCCACTGATCTCCAGTAACATATTGGGCACCTACCGACCTGGGGAGTTTATCTTTCAGTGTCTTATGTTTTTGCCTTTTCATACTGTTCATGCGGTTCTCAAGACAAGAATACTGAAATGGTTTGCCATTCCCTTCTCCAGTGGACCACATTCTGTCAGACCTCTCCACCATGACCCGTCTGTCTTGGATGGCCCCACATGGCATGGCTTAGTTTCATTGAGTTAGACAAGGCTGTGGTCCATGTGATCAGACTGGCTCATTGTCTGTGACTGTGGTTTCAGTTTGTCTGCCCTCTGAGAAGGCATCAGAGGACCAACACAGAAGTCCCCAAAATAAGTTTTTTAATAGATTTAGATTAAATATAAATTCAATATTTTCTTCTTACATTCCAGCTGATCATCTTCACTGGTCCCTCAAATACCTTCAAACCAAACAGAAACCCAAGGGGATATGTGTGTGTGTGTGTGTGTGTGTGTGTGCCCCTCTTTCCCTTATCACCCCCATCTTCAGCAGCTTGCAGCTACCTCCCTTTTGTACACCCAGCCTGGTCAAAACATTTCCTCTAAACTCTGCCCTTCCTCCCCTCCAACCCTTCTTTTTGCAGTCTATTTCCTCCTACTCTGATGAGAATATACACCCCTACTTCAGTGCTACTAACTCAGCCCCTACACTCTTTCAAGCCAAGTGTTCAGCCTTATACCCTCAGAGCCCACTGATATGCTGCACATCCCCCAGCCTCAGAGGTGAGCATCCCTCCCCATTTCCTGAGTCTGTCAAGGCTGGGGTCCAGGCCAGGCCTCCTTCAGGCTGCATCCCTTCCAGGGAATGAGGGAAGTTGCCTCGGCGTTCAGCTGTGTCCTGACTGGGCCTTTGTTGGCATTATCCAGCATTGGAGACGAGGAAGAAGTTATACAGCATGCTCTGTTGGGACATAGTGACTGTGTAGGCCAAGCACTCTGCCCCAGTGAGTGACTGAAGAGAGTCCCGGCATCTAGACTCTCTTTCTGTAAGTCTCTCAGTCTGTTCCCAGATAGTGGGCCTAGGAAAGCAAAATAACTGGTAATTGTGACTCTCAGGCCTTTCAGACTAAGTCATATACTGGAATGGCTCTTCACAGGACTTGTTCCTATTGACATACCTTGACAATCTCCAAAAACATATGCATTTTAAAAAATCTGGAGTATCCAGGTTAGCCTTCCAAGATAACGGTTTTGAATGGGCTAACATTGTGTGTCACTTGTATGTTTGAATTGTAGAGTGTTCTTTAAGAAAACCACACTCATTACTTTATCTCTATTCACTCTACCTCCAGGTCCATAGGCCTTATATATTCTCAGAGGAATCAATGGCTGGTTGGGTGTATTAATTAGTCAAGAACTAATGGCTTAATGGCTACCAATAGCATTTCATTTGTTGGTTACATCAAAAGAATACCTGTCAGACACCGACTCTCAGAAGATAAGCACAGTACCAGAATGACTGCCAAGGTGAACAAATATTTCATGGATGTCACTAGCTTACTGACTGGCTGCCTGCCTGTTTTTCCCTGGATTCCTTTTTCACCTAGGAAATTTTTAAAAATGCGCCAGCCAGAGTTAAACAGACTCAAATTGTAACTACTCAAATGTGTGGAACTACTGAATATGTGAATATGTTTAATACTGCCACAGGGTCACAGCTACGTACAGAGCATCCTTTGTTTGCACCCTTGTCCCCTAAAACCAGAACTGCCTAAGTATAATTTTTATTTTTATTCTAGAAGTAGAAAATAAATATATATATCTAATTCTGGGAAAATAATATTTTTAATATATATATATATATACACACATACATACATACATACATACATACCAGGATTAATCTACCAGTGGCATAAACACAGGATATATAATCAAGGAAACAGTATACAGAAAAAAAGGTGAAGATTGAAAACCAAACCAAACCAATCGATAATTCCCTGCACTAACCGGCAATCAGTTCTTAAATTCTACTCTTCTTGCATCCTCGAGCCAAAAATAACTCCCAGTGCAGGAAACTAAAGATTTTACATTTTTCCCTTTATTTTCTGATGTTGTATTTTTCTGTTTCTGGGCCAGAACTGCTACTAAGAATCATTGACTGAAAATACTTAAGGGCAGCCATCACAATCCTTCCATCCACAAAGCTGCTCTTCCCTTGGATCCCCAATGGTTCTTCATTAGTTTATTAGTTTCCTAGGGCTGCCATAACAAAGTACCACAAACTGGGTGACTTAGAAATGTACTGCCTCGCAGTCTTGGAAGCTAGACGTCTGAAATTAAGTTGTTAGTTCCTTCTGAAACCTGTAGATGAAGGATCCTCCCTTTCTTCTTATAACTTCTGTAAACCCCAGAAGCCTCTAAGCTTCAGAAGCTTAATCTCAATCTCTGCCTCCATCTCCATCTCAGTCTCTGCCTTCATCTCCTTCAAAGATAACTTTTCCACATGGCTTTTCCTCTATGTGTGTCTGATTTTTTCTTTTTATAAGGACATCAGTCACACTGGGTCCACCCTAACGAACTTGCTTTAACTTGATTACCTATGCAGAGACCCTACCTCCAAATAAGGTTACAATCTGTGTATGAGTGGCTTAGGACTTCAGTAAGGCAAACTTCATTTTATTGAGCTTTGCAGATACTATGTTTTTTATTATGTTTCTGGCAACCCTGTGTCAAGCTAGCCTATCAACGCTAGTTTACTAACAGCATTTGCTCACTTTGTGTCTGTGTGTCATATTTTGGTAATTTTGCAATATTTCAAACTTTTTCATTTATTATAATTGTCATGGTGTTCTGTGATCAGTGATGTTTGGTGTTCCTACTATAACTTGCTTAAAGCTCAGATGATGGTTAACATTTTCAGCTGTAATTTTTTAATTAAGGTATGTACATTATTTTTTAAGACACAATGCTATTACCCAGTTAATAGACTACAGCATAGTGTAAACATAACTTTTACATGAACTGGGAAACCAAAAACTTCATGTAACTCACCTTATTGTGAAATTCACTTTATTGCAGTGGTCTGCAAATAATATCTCCAAGGTATGCCTGTATGGCTTTTTTTGAAGGGTGACACAGTTCAACACATAACAAGTGGTACCACAAAGTGCCCTTCACCATTCACACCACCCTTGTCAAATGTCCCTTCTACAGCATGATGTCCATGACTGAGTACTCTACTACACTGAAGCTGATGCCCAATCCCCTTTAGTCTGAACATTACATATTTATTTTAGTCTGGACACTATATATTTATCAGTACAGGCAAGGATGGTACTGACTTATCTTTATCAGTTTGTGTTTTTGAATCTGAGGTCTTTTGCACAGACTACTGTCAAGCTAGGCCCCTTCCACCAAAATACACGATGTTCATTTTTTTATTCTTTTTTTTTTACATTTTTCCTTGTGAAATTGTCTTTTATTGTTATTTTTGTCTTTAATTTTTAGTCCATCACTCTAGCCCCTGAAAAAAAGTGATGAAAGTGCTAGTCATTCAGTAGTGGCTGACACTGCAACCCCATGGACTATAATCCACCAGGCTCCTCTGTCCATGAAATTCCAGGCAAGAATACTGGAGTGGGTTGCCATGCCCTCCTCCAGGGGATCTTCCTGATCCAGGGATTGAACCCTGGTCTCCTGCATTGTAGGCGGATTCTTTACCATCTGAGCCACCAAGGAAGCCCTGTGGGCTAGCCCCTGAAGTTACACACAAATATTCTATGTATAAAAGTATCTCTTTCATCACCTAATCAGAGGATTCTGAGAGCTTTGTGAATATTCAGTCTATCATTTAACATCTAGTTACCACTCCAGGTTTGTGTTACCTGCAGATTAGATAAACTGGATTCTGTTTGCTCACTGAAATTATGACCCAAGTGTTGACCAAGATAAGACCAAATTCAGAATCTGGCAACATGGGAGGAGACCTCCCCATAAACTGACTGATCCATTGATCAGCACATATGAAGAGGAATACAAATTTACCTTATTCTACTACCAGGCATTCATCATGGTAACCATTCCACAAACACCTGTAAAGGAGCCACATGTTCCAGTCACTGTGTTAGCTATTCAGAAGCACCTTATTGTGAAGGAAGACAAAAATAGCACAGTAAGTGTGAACAAACAGACAAATGCAGTAAGATACAAGCAAGACAACAGATTTTAAGAGGTGGGATATGAGAGTGAAGGGAAACAAAAGCAAAGATTTGAGAAATGACCAAAGTCATCTTTTAGTATTTTGGACAATAATCTTTTGAAAAAATAATGTACATCTCTTGCCTCATTCTCTTCACCCAATGATCACTTCTTCATTGCTTCCAACTAGTCTCCTGCCCTTGACAACTCCAGTGGATATGTCTTAAAGGAGGTCATGAAGTATCTTTTCTCTATCTTTGAGATATTTACAGCTAAACTTACCCTTCATTATCAAACCCCCTCTTTCATTCACCTCTTAAACCCTTGGTTCTCTTCTCACTTCTGTGACCACATCTTACATGTTTGCTTTGTTGCCTGATATTTCTCCTTAACATGGGCATTGACATGTTCTACCCTCAATTTTCTCTAAATCTGATGTTATAAAATAAAAGATGGCAGGAAACCTATAGATCATCTTCAATCTCCTCATGAAGAAGAAATAACTTCCCCAGCCAATCTTTCCATTTGGAAAAATCTGTTTCCTCTTTTGCATATCAGACTATTATATGCTGCACAACTCTACTCTCCCTTCTTCAAATAAATGTGGATCATTCACAGGCTTTATATATGTATACTTTTCAGGCTTCTATAACAACATAGCTCACACATGTTAGCTCATAAAGAACAGAAATGTGTTTCTTAAAGTTCTGGAGTCTGCGAATCTAAGATCAGGGTGCCAACATGGTCAGGTTCTGGTGAAGGTCCTCTTCTAGGTTCCAGGCTGCCAACTTATCTCTGTGTCCTCACATGGTGGAAGAGGCAAGGGATTGCTCTAAGGCAGGAGCCTCCAACCCCCAGGTCATGGATCAGTACCAGTCCATGGCCTTAGGAACCAGGCAGCACAGCAGGAGGTGAGTGGCAGGCTAGCAGCAAAGCTTTATCTGCATTTACAGCCACTCCCCATCACTTGCATACTGCACTCTGCCTCCTGTCAGACCAGAGGTGGCCTAAGAAATGTAAGGCGTGTGAATCATCTGGAAGCCACTCCCCACTCCTGGCCCTCCACGGAAAAATTGTCTTCCACGAACCTGGTCTCTGGTGCCAACAAGGTTGGGGACCACTGCCCTAAGGTTTTATTTATAAGGGAGCTAATTCCATTCATGAGGCTCCTGCTCTCATGACTAATCAGCTCCCAAAGGCCCACCTCCTAATACCATCACGTGGGGGATTAGGACATAAACAAATGGATTTTAAGGGACACAAACATTCAGACCATAGCATTAAGGTTAGTAGTGCTTTTGAAGAACCTATCTTTGTCTACAGAGAACTGACTAAAGCTGCCAATTAATCAGGAACAAAGCTTGAAATTATTTTGAATTATTTAATCTCCCTTATTTCCTATATCTAGTCATCATTGTTCCTTATCTTTATCTGGATGGTTCTTAACCTGAATTCTAAAAGCCCATGGATAACAGAAATGGAAATAATAAGTATATATTTTCACTAACTTCTGATCGAGCATTTCCTTCAATAATGAATGTAAGTGGCTTCTCTTTAGTACTTCAAATATCCAGTTAGTCCACAAAATCTGCCAATGCTTTCCTCAGGCTATTATTGCTATAATATGGGTTTACAAATATCTGTTCAAACCTCTGCATTCACTTCTTTTGGGTGTAGATGCAATATTGGAATTGCAGGATTATAATTCTATATTTAATCTTTTGAGGAAATGCCATAATGCTTTCCACAGTGGCTGCACTATTTTATATTCTCACCAGCAGTGTGCAAGAGTTCCAACTTTTCCACATTCTCACACACATTTGTTATTTTTGGCTTTTCTTTGATTTTTTTTTTGTTTTTTCTTTTGTAATAATAGCCATGCTAATGGGTGTGAATTGGTATCACACTGTGGTTTTCATTTGCATTTCTCTAATGATTAGTGCTACTCAGCATATTTTCATGTGTTTTTGACAATGTATATATCTTCTTTGGAGACTGTTTATTCAAGTCATTTGTTTACTTCTAATAGAGTTGGTTTTTTTTAAGTACTGAGTTATAGGTACTAAATATCAATCTTATTTTGAAATGGGATATTAATTCCATTTCAGATACAAAATTTGCAAATATCTTTGCTCATTTCATGGGTTACTTTTTAACTCTGTTGATAGTGTATTTTGATGCATGGAAGCTTTTGATGAATTTCAACTATTTTTTTCTTTTAGTGACTGTATTTTGGTGTCATATCTGTGAAATTATTGCCAAATCTAATGGCAGGAAGCTTTTCTGCTGCTTTCTTCTGAGAGTTTTATAGTTTCAGCTCTTACATGTATGCCTTTGATCCATTTTCAGTTAATTTTTGTATACAGTATGTGTCCTATTTCATTCTTTTATACATGGATATCAATTTTCCCAATACAATTTGTTGAAGAGACTATCTTTCCCCAGTGAATGGTCTTAACACTCTTGTTGAAAATCCTTTGACCATATTCCTGGGCTGTGTATTCTATTCCATTCGTCCAAATATATTGGTCCAAATATCTGTCTTTAATATAGTACCACTGTTTTAATTATGGTAACTCTGTAGCAAGTTCTGAAATCAGGATGTAAGAGACCTCCAACTCTGTCCTTCCTTTTCAAGATTGGTTTGGCTATTTGGGGTCCCTTGAGATTCCATCTGAGGTTTAGAATGAAATTTTCTATTTCTGCAAAAACAATCATTGGGATTTTGAGAGGGATTGCATTAAATCTGTAAATCACTTTGGGTAGTGTTGATATCTTAACAATATTGTCTTCCAATCCATGTACACAGATATTTTCCATTTATTTGTATCTTTGAAATTTCTTTCGGCAACATTTTGCAGTTTTGTAGTTTTTAGTTTATAAGACTTTACCTCCTTGGTTAAGTTTATTCTTATTTTTTATTCTTTTTTGATGTTATTATAAATAGAATTATTTCTTAATTTCATTTTTGATTATTCATTATTAGTGTGTAGGAATGGAACGTGACGTTTAGTATAGACTTTTATATTCTGCTACTTGGCAGAATTCATTTATTAGTTCTGGCAGGTTTTTGCAGAATCTTTATAGAGTTTTCTACACAGAAGATCATGTTATCTGCAAATAGAGATAATACTTCTTCTGTTCCAATTTAGATGCCTCTGCAGGTAACTTTTAGGGAAAGTCTTCATCATTAATTTCTAGATTCTATTCTCAAATACCTTGAATACTCTTTGTGGTAATGTGCCTACATTTGCTTCCACACTGCTATCCCACATTTACTTTCATTACCAATGTCTCATTCATTGAAGAAATATTTGGACATAAAATCCTACTTATGTGCCAGACATTGGGACCCTGGGATAAACTAGGGTCCTCTCTCCTCTTCTGGAATCTACTGCACACATTCACTCCCTAGAGAACAGCAGCACAAAATTTGAACAATATGATCTTGCAGAACCTCAAGACACTAAGTTTTTCATGATTATTGTGTGATTGACAGTCAGCTTTTATTGACACTTGAATAATAGAAATACAGTTTTATTTATTGTAAGAATGACTTCCTAGTTATATCTAATTTTGGTGCTACAACATTACCAGTAATTTCATTTGTCAAACACAAACTGTATACTTGAAATGAATGCCTTATTATACCTCAATAAAGTTGAAGAGAAAACTTGTTCTCAATAAAGAGGACCCCTTTAAGTGAAGGATGGTGCATACTAGAATCCTACTTAGACTGAATAATTCAAGCTAAAGCTTATTTGCATTGGTAAGAAAGACTGAATTATAGCAATTTGAAATAAAATATATACATATATAGATAGATTAGCTATATACATATACCTTTAGGTACATATACAAAACTGTTTTTATTAAAAAGATTTACCTATAAGCCCTATAAAATCTTAGTTCAAGAAGCAGACAAGATTCAGCTATAATTGACCTGTTTGCTTGCAAATTAATGATCCACTTAAGACAACTGACTTTTATTTCGAGCAAATAATTTTCTTTCTGCTTTATTTATACTTTTAGTTTGCTCAAACAGGGTCCTCATTATTGAAACACAATAGTAATTGATCTATTGAGATCAATTGAGATCTGTGATTAGATTAGTAACTGAGTCTATGATCTCAATCTGACCTAATAAAATTAAAAAGCTCAAGTGCTGAATTCACCACATGCCAGCTATTTGATCTTGAGTAATTTATTTACCTTGCTGTGTCTCCATTGCTTTCCTTCTAGAATCAGAAAATGATAGCATCTACTTCACTAGGTCTTTGAGATAATTAAGGGAAGGGATGAATGGGAAGCACTTTAAAAACAGTGACCAATACATAGTAAGTACTCAATAAATACTAACTGCTATTTCTGATGATTTTCCAGCTTTTTGAGAGTAATTATTTGAGACTTACTTTTGGTTCTGTCCAGAGAGAGGAAACTGAATATAGTTTAATAACTTATTGTGCAAATAGCTTTAGAGTTATTTTAGATACTGTTTTCAGTCCATGAAATGATGAAAACTGCAAAGATTATCAACTTTTTACTCATTTTCCCCTCAGTTATTTTTTTAATATGTGGTGTATTAGTTTTGAAAATTAAGATTGTCTTGTCTCTTAATCACTTGAATAATGTGGTTAAGACATTCAACCAAACATCTCCATTTTGTTGGCTATCACGTTAGTTTTTTTTTTTTTTTTACTGATGATCAAACTGGATTTGCTCTACTAAAAGACCTAAATAACTAGACTCAAACAGTTTAGTTACTACCTTTGGCCTTTGGAAAGAACCAAGGTGATAGACAAGTTGGACTTCCCTGGGGGCTCAGACAGTAAAGAATCTGCCTGCTACCTCTGGGTCGGGAAGAGCCCCTGGAGGAGGGCATGGCTACCCACTCCAGTATGCTTGCCTGGAGAATACCATGGACAGAGAAGCCTGGTGGACTACAGTCTATGGGGTTGCAAAGAGTGGGATATAACTGAGCAACTAACAATTTCACTTTCACTTTGAATGTGATAGATAAATTTCTTTGATAGACATTGAAAGATCATATTTACTCTTAAGTTTTAGTTATTTAGCTTAAAATTAGCAAAATTCAAATCAAAACATCACCTTTATAACTCAAAATGTGCTTCTGGCTCAGAGACTGGACATTTCTATGAATCTTCAGAGTCACAGTTTCCCAAAATGTTAGAGCTGGAAGCAACCTTAGAGTTCATCTAGACTAACTCTCATTTATGTTTTGAAACGCTGAGATCTACAGAGGCCAAGAGCAAGTTCTAGAGAAAATTTATGTCTCCCAAGAGTCAATTTTTAAAACATCTCTACTTTTATAGGTCTTTGATTAGGAAGCTGGAAAACATATGTGTGTTTATGCATGTATGTCTGTTTTGTCTTCATAATCATTTTATAGGTTTCTCAAATGCTCATGACTCTAGTTATCTAGATCAGTTGGCTCCTAAATTGTATTAAAGTCTGTGTTAAGTCCCTCATTCCCAGGCTTCACTTTTAATCATTATATCACTATTTGGGTTCCTCAGTCAACAGTAGATTACAAGCACCAATGAAGAGGCTGCCAGACCTGCTGTACCAAAACTGAAAGTGTGCTTCAGCTATGATGAAATTCACCAGAGTAAAATATTTTAATTTATAGATCTATTTATCTGTCTCTACCCCTATCTATTTATCTATTGAGGGAGAGATTGTGTATACTGTTTTACCACTTTGGGCTTCCCTAGTAGCTGAGATAGTAAAGCATCTGCTTGCAATGCAGGAGACCCAAGTTCAATCCCTGAGTCGGGAAGATCCCCCGGAGAAGGAAATGGCAACCAACTCCAGTATTCTTGCCTGGAGAATTCCATGGACAGCTGAGCCTGGCAGGCTACAGTCCATGGGGTCACAAAGAGTTGGACATGAGCAACTAACACACACACACATTTTATCGCTTTTTTATTTCTAAATGGTCTTTCAAAAGAAGCACATATAAACATAAGAAAAATACAGATTATGTGTCCTAGCCAGTTTTTTTATTCATAGGTCAAATAATTATTAATCTCAGTTAAAACAAGCAGAATTGGAATTGAATTCCACTGTCTATGGAGCTATAGCATAATTAAAAATGTGTCTGCTTAAAGCCAACACTCCTAGTTTTGTGACAGTAAACCAAAAGGAAAAATAAGAAAAGAGCCTTTATACTTATAAATATTTCTTCATGAATTCTAATCAGTTATAATTCTATCACACCTATGCACATGTGAACAAGAAGTATGATGAGGAACAATAGAGCATTTGTTTAGTAAGAGGTTGATTCATGTCAGTTGGTTATCTAGTGTGTTGTACAACCAACACTTAAGATATACAGAGACAAGTAATTTCAATATAGTTTAAGAATGGGGCTTCCCTGATAGCTCAATTGGTAAAGAATCCACCTGTAATGCAGGAGACCCCGGTTTGATTTCTGGGTTGGGAAGATCCACTGGAAAACGGATAGGCTACCCAATCCAGTATTCTTGGGCTTCCTTTGTGGCTCAGCTAGTAAATAATCCACCTGCAATGAGGGAGCCCTGAGTTCGATCTCTGGGTTGGGAAGATCCCCTGCAGAAGGGAACAGCTACCCACTCCATCATTCCATGGACTGTATAGTCCATGGGGTCGCAAAAAGTTGGACACGACTGAGCAATTTTCACTTTTTCTTCACTTCTTATAAACCATATGGTTGTGGTTTCCTACCACATCAAAGCAATCAACTCTAGTCAATTCTGCCTCTTAATGTATCTTGAATTTGTCCCTATTTCCATTACTTGTACCAGTACTTTTGTATATGACCCTCATCAGTTTCATTTGGAAGTTTGTAGTTGCCTAACAACTGTCCTCTTCATCTACAGGCTTTCTCCAATTATGATTAATCCTGTACTCATCTACTAAATTAATTTTCTTAAAGAATAAACACAATCAAATCACCCCTGTACCCAAAAACCTTCACTAGCTCTCCACTGACTACTAAATAAGCCCAAGTACCTTATTTTGTCCAAGAATGTGGACAATCTAGCCCTAAACTACGTCTGCACTCTTATGACTTACATTTTCCCTGTTACTATAACAAAAATTGTTAATACTTTCACAAACAGTCCACTCTTTATGCCTTCATGTCTTTTCTCTTATTCATTTTAATTCAAATACTGCCCCTTCATTTGGTGAATATTTCCTTATCTTTTAAAACTCAAGCCAGGTGTGGCTTCTTCTCAGAGTTATTCTCTGACCCTTTTAAGATGTATCAGGTGTCCCATATGTATAATTATATTAATTCAAACCTCAATGACTGAACTTACCATATTTAATCATAATTTTCTATTACTGAGACTTTCCCCCTTATTAGACAATTAGCTCCCTGGAGCAAGGGACTGTGTAGTATTTACCTTTATACCTTTAACTTCTGGTATATCTTGGATGCTCATTAAATGTTAACTGAATGAATGCAGATGCTTCCCACATCTGTTAATGCAGCCTCGAATTCTCTGGACACCAGTTACACCTTTCCATATGCCTGCAGTACAAATTTAAAATAAATCAAATTTACTTCCTATCCTCTTTTTTAACATCTACTAGTTAATTTTCTTATATTTCCCATCACTGTTAATGGCAATACTACCCTCCTGGTTCCCCAGGATCAGCATTTCAGAGGCATATAGCTATTCGTGATGTATCTAGAAAAGCATTTTTCACATCTGTTTCATCTTTTTAATTTTTCTTGCTTCTACCCTAATTCAGGTCTTACAATATCTCTCATACGGACCATCACAATAGCCTCTTAACTGCCTCCACACCTATCATCTATTTTCAAATTTTGAATTCATTATTCATGCTTCTGCCAGATTAATCTTTGTAAAACAAAATCGTATCACCTCATTCCCTTGCTTAGGAAAAACTTCAGCAAGTCTTACCGCTTAGGGAAACAAATTCCATTTCCTCAGGCTTATGCTTAAGTCTCTGCATCATCTGACAATCATCCATCTTTCAGGCCTTACCTCTACCACCTCAATACAAGTTCCTTGTAATTCAGCTAAATAAAGCTGCTAATTTCCAAATCTGCCCCTCACTTTCCCCTTAGATTCCTTTTCACATACAGTTTTCCCTCTACCAAATGCTTTGTTTGACCTTTAATTGCTCAAATCTTTTAAAGATCTGCAGAAATGCCACACACTCTATAGAATCTTCGTTGATCCTCACAGTTGGAAGCAAACTTTCCTCCTCTGAACTAGTGTAGCTTTTTCGCTCACTGTGTTTTTTCATGATATTCATCATCATTTTTTAGTAATGAGTTGTCATCTCCCTTACTAGACTATAAAGTACCCTGAAGCAGTGATTAGGTCTCTTTCACCTTTTTATTTTACTTCATTGTATTTTATATGACACTTAGTAGAGTATTTTGAGTGGTCAATAAATATTTGTTGCAAGAATGGATCTGAATGTGTTTATCAAAATGCAAAGTATTGTTAGGTTATTAAAATAGTATATTAGAGACAGAAGATAGAAGCAGAGGAGAATTTCAATCCTGTGGATAATCTTTGGGCTACATATTCTCATTGGAATACGATAGAATAAAGGCAGTAGAGTAGCAAGTTATAACTGATAGAATACACTTGAAAAATATGTGACCTTTGAAATGCCAATAGCATAGGCTTTGGATTTATCTGCACTAAGGCTTACCAAGCAAATAAACCATGTGAAATCAAAGCAGCAGGGGAAATAAAGATGATTTTAGGTGTTTATACTATGTATAATTTTTCATTGTTTATGTTTACTACCAAATAGTAAAAGGTGGTGCATAAAAGTGACATGTGCATCTCTTTACAGAACATAGTATAGGAATGTAGTATGTATCTTACATATACACACTCATCTTAATACTTATAAAAGAGAGAAATGTGTTCTTTACAAAAATAAACTCTGACCCACTAAAACAGATCACTGAAGACAATTATATTATGTGATAATATGCCATTTAAATGGTAAATCATTACCATAGAATCATTATCCCCAATATATATGGGTTAATCTGTACTTGTAATATTTGCATTTGGTTCCCCCAACTAGATTTAAACCCTTTAATATGAACTATTTTTGCATTATTCTTAAACAAAAGTTGTTCTACAGTTTCTCAATAGTTAGTTGACCAAATGCATAATGAAGTGTCTTTTAGATAGAAGCCTAAATCTTGTTCCTGCAATTTATCATCTGCATTTTTATTTATATAATGTGCCTCAGTCACATACCTGGTATAAACTATGACTCACTGGAAGACTGTTTTTAAGGTTTTCTTTAATGGGGACATTTGTAATTAGGGTCTTTGAAAGTCTCTAGAGAAAAGACATTGCATTCTAGACTTTCATCTATGTGGCAGATTGAATTGTTTAACACTGTGCCATGGTTTTGCCTGGGTCATATTGAAATACTTCTATAGTACTTCCAGGATTGCTTTAAGTAATGAATGTACTGTAATACTGTAAGGAGACATGAGGATTAAGGTTGACATAAAAAAATGCTAACGTTTGTAAAAGGAAAATTGTTATGGATTTCTTATTTATTTCTTGATATTTGGAACTTTGAAAGGTCTGGGATTTCATTACATAATCTTAATGTGGCATGGATAGTGAATTTTAGCTTTCACAAATATGTCTATAGATTCTTATAGGAAAAAATAATGGTTTCCTAACATAACACATATCAACATAGTGTCTTCTGGGAAATACATTTTATTAATGATTTAATTTCTTATTTTTCCACAGGATTTGAGGTTCCAATTAAAACCCTGTTTGGGCCATTGCGTTACTGTCTGCAAGTGCTTAATCTTCACTGAAAGCGTCATCACTTATTTTAAAACAAAAGAAGAACGTGGTAAGGAGAAAAGTAATGAAATGCAGCATAACACATCTTTCAAAGTAAGAGGAAGCAGCTTTTTAAAAATGATCTAGGATCAGTGACATTCAGAAATTATTTGCTGTACACTAAATGTGCTCAAGTGTGGCATCTGAATTCCAAGGACTCTATGTCTTCTATTATGAACTGAACCACACAGTGTTAGTTTTTTCTCTTTGCTGTTGCAGTAGCCTAAGGTAATAATTATTAATGTCACTGATATACCACATATGGTAATATGGATTGCAAAATGAATATTCTTCTTTAATAGAGATTCTATGATGCTCTGGTGCTAAAATAATGAGTATAACTGACAACCTTAAATGTTATTTTTTTTAAATTCACAATTCTAGTATTATTCTCAAAAACAGATCATGTCTGTATTTGCTCATATCTTGGGTCATATTTAACAGCTTTCTGTCTAATACATCATGATGTCTTTTAATTCTTATGTTGTTAATCCATCATTTTTGAAACAGCCTGATGGTTCTTTGGAGTGTTATGTTGTACTCAGTAACATTGCCTATATCAGAGGAAAGATATAATCAGAGATGTCATTGAAATATTCAATGAAAGTGAAAGTGTCAGTGACTCAGTTGTGTCCAACTCTTTGCGACCCCATGGACTGTAGCCACCAGACTCCTCTGTCCATGGGGATTCTCCAGGCAAGAATACTGGAGTGAGTTGCCATTCCCTTCTCTAGAGGATCTTCCCAATCCAGGGATTGAACCCACATTTGCAGACAGATTCTTTATATCTGAGCCACCAGGAGAGGCAGTATCAATTCCCAAATTTAAATCTAATGAAATATGTAGATATTAAAAGATAGTTGAAAAGTATTCACACTTTCCCCCTAGTAGTCTCTAATAATGGGATGTTTTACCTTACATTAAAAACTTGAATAAACAATTATTTGCCACCAAAGACAGATCACTCCCAAATGAATTGACATGAAACATTTATATTCACAACAACTGGAGTTGACTTATTGAAGATGACAATTATTAATTCTGGATTTTCAAAGTATAAACATGTTAGGTAGTTACAATAGGAAAAAGGAGTCCAGAATGATGGTGGCTAAAAGACAAGGAAGGGAAAAGCCCGCGAAAATAGAACAAAGGAAGGTCCAAGGACCGGAGTGAGGACCTCAGGTAAAACAAACAGCATTCCTGACTAGCCCACTTTACACAGGGCAGGCCCAGGGGGAGGAGAAAAAACATATAAAAAGAGGAGCCAAAATTGGGCCGGGGGGCCTCTCTTCTCTTTGCGTCTTTTGGGTTGGAATGCCCTCACAACTCCAGGATGTATGTTCCTTTACTTTCTAAATAAAACTGAGCAGTGATGTGAAGCTGTAATACTTGTCTGTTTGAGGGCTGAAATGCTGGTCCATCCGTCACTTCAAATTTTTGTTGCGACGAGACAGAATCCAGGAAATTACAAACTCCCCTGACAAACAGGTAAAGCTATGGCTATAGTAGTGGTAAAGTTGCTAGTTTTGTTGGATCTGTTAGCCTTAGAATGAACAATACTTTCAAGTGTCTCTGGAACTTTCATTACGTTTGATAAGATTCAGGAACTGTGTATTAATCTCTGAATCTCAACCCTTCTTTTAGGGTTTATCAGGGTGCCTATATTTGTTGAATGCTGGAAGGTAGAGAGCAAGGGAGCAAGGGAGAAAAGAGTTATGTTTCACAGCAGCCAAGAAATTGGTCTACTGCCCTGTGTAAACAAAGTTTGCTATTTGGCACTAAGGATTTTGATAAAATACTTCGTTTGGATTCTCTTTCTTATAGTGGTCTCCACTTAAGAGTTTATTAATGAGCTATGCCCATGGTCCTCATTAATTCATCAGCAGCTTCGTTACTGTCTTTAACTTCCTTTTAAGCCCCAGATCGTAGCTGCTGAGAACACCAATGGGAAAAGTTTAACAGCCAGCATAATATGCTAATCTCTTTTCAATAAGATTTTATTTTCTTTTACTCTAATAGTTGACTTATGTATGAGATTCACCCTATAATTTCATGATACCCCTTTTAGTGTCTGTATCCTAAAAAATTAAAATACACCTCTGTGAAATATAATTTATTTTTATTGGAAATATCAGTGCTCATATGTTTATCAGGTAAATGGTAGCTGGCTTATGTACTGCATGTTTGTATATTACCTAGTCTTAAGACCTCAAACTAAGAGTTTGACTCACTGATTCTCATAGTTTTTTTTTTCTTCATTTATTTTCATTAGTTGGTGGCTAATTACTTTACAATATTGTAGTGGTTTTTGTCATACATTGACATGAATCAGCCATGGATTTACATGTATTCCCCATCCCGATCCCCCCTCCCACCTCCCTCTCCACCCGATTCCTCTGGGTTGTCCCAGTGCACCAGGCCCGAGCACTTGTCTCATGCATCCAGCCTGGGCTGATGATCTGTTTTACCCTAGATAATATACATGTTCCGATGCTGTTCTCTCGATAGCCAGGACATGGAAGCAACCTAGATGCCCATCAGCAGACGAATGGATAAGGAAGTTATGGTACATATACACCATGGAATATTACTCAGCCATTAAAAAGAGTGCATTTGAATCAGTTCTAATGAGATGGATAAAACTGGAGCCCATTATACAGAGTGAAGTAAGCCAGAAAGATAAAGACCAATACAGTATACTAATGCATACATATGGAATTTAGAAAGATGGTAATGATAACCCTATATGATTCTCATAGATTTTATAGGTACAAGTAAGAGGAGACTGCCCTCCCTTTAGGATGTGGAAAAGGAATGCCTCAAGGCTACCTCTGCATTGAATCACCGCTTAAGTCCAGTTTGTCAAATAAATATTGATCACATTCCATTCCAGGCAACGTCTCTAGGTTTATAAAAATTAATAAAACACGACTTTTGTTTTCTCAGATCATATAATGATGGAGGAAGCCAAGTATATACATCATTTAATATAAACTTTCTAGCCTTCTGAGATATGTGTAGGATGATAGTGAAATCCTAAAGAGGGACATTCAAATCCGCTTGAAGAGGAGGTTAGGCCAGTGAAGAAATACTTAAAGGGATAATTCTTAATCTAGCAAAATATGAGTAGAAGGCAGTCAGGCTAAAAAAAAAAAAAAAAAAAAACGGAGAGTTTCATGGGGCAGCAGGGAGAGGAGGTGTAAAGTCACAGATCCGATTAAAATGAAGGTCACCTCTCAGTGGATGATATGGCAGTGAAAAAAGAATGCTTCCTGAAGAAAAGAGGCTTCCTGAATGAGGTAAAGGTTGATAGAAGTCTGGAAGCATAAGTATGAGTAAGCCCAATAAAGAATTGAGAAAGAATGTTTTCTAAGCAGAAAGAATAACATCCAAAGATTGTGTTCATAAGCTTGCTTGACGTCCATTTGCATGCCATCAGTGAAAATAAATTTAAGAATCAATGGCCCTTTTTTTCTCATTCTCTACATTGTTAAGTAGTCAGTGCATTGATTTCTACCTCTTTGAACTCTGAGAAAATCATACAAATATAAACATGAAATTACAAAACTGAAGAAAACGAAGTTTCTACTTCATTCAGACTCTCATTTTCTAGATGAAGAAATTGAAGAAGCTCCGAGGAGTCATATGACTTGTTCAAGGGTGAGCTGTTTTGTTATTTTCAGAGCCTCAGAAAAATCCAATACCCCCATATCAGCAGAAACTTAAAAACTGAAGTATTTTAGTATTGTTTCCCTCAATTCCAGCAGATTACCATTAGAGGCAGTAAAGTGTAGAGCTTAAAAGTGTCAGCTCTAGAGTTAAAATATTTGCTTTCACAATGTACACATTAAGTGACTTTAGGCAAGTGATATAATCTCTTTTTGTTTCAGATTTATCATCTATAAAATATGAGATAAAAATGCAAAATGCTTAGATCAGTGTCTAGCTAATAATAAGCACTCCACAAATGTGCTATTATTATCTGTCATTAGGCAACCAAGCATTAGCATACATGCAGAGATTGTGCTATGGGCACTCTTGAAATTGATTTGATTATCCAAATAATTTTAAAAATTTTGTTGTAATAACTGTCACATCACCAATTTTACCAAAACCTTTCTAATTTATGTTTTAGAACTGCCATGTACATAGAATCCAAATTATATGATTTTAAATTATTATCATTAATGGAAAATATTAAATTTTTATAAATTAAGCAATACAAAATACCTGTTAATGGACAGTCAAGTAAGAATTGGAAATCTATTAATTTCAAATGTGAAAAACATTCTTACTCTAAGCAAAATTGTCCATGAATCCATTTCTTGTATGAGAATATAAGAATGGCTATATAACCTCGCATTCGATCACAATCTTATGTTCCAGTACCCCTACTATATAAAAACTACAACAGATTAAACCTGAAAGCAAAGAGTATAAAGTCCATACTTCATGGAATAAAAAGATTAGTACTGTCCTGCATGTCAGAAGGATGATGGCCTTTGCTCCTTTGGCAAAACCACTTTAAGGACATTTTTATTCTTAAAATGTTTTGGTCTAATACAAATTTCCTACCCAGTGGATATCAGACTTTTGCTGCAAGTCTTTTGGACATTAGATAGCTATTTATGTCATGAGATACCTCAATGCTTCCAAAGTCATTATATTCAGTGCTAATGAATTGAAACGTTTAGATCTATAGTGTGGTTCATAAATCAAGATAACATTTTATACACATTTATGCGATCTATCTTTATGCACAAAGAAATTAACTAAACAGAACTATTACCATCTTGGGGAAAATATGAATTTCTTTTGCAATTACAAAGATTTTTAAAAATAATTTTCTATGTTTGGAGAAATAAGTAAGTAATTTATAAAATGCAGAGGATATGATTTTAAAAATAGAGGTTTACAGTACATGACCTACAAATAAAACTGTTACCTAAAATATCCAATGAGGAGGCAGTCATATTTCATAAATCATAGAATGCTGGGTTTTCTTAACACAATGATATCATCAGTGTTACTGTATTATGGTATAAGTTTCTATATACTATTATGAGAAACATTTACTTTCTGCTATTTAAAAACTATAGTAGTAATAAATGTTCAAAGCTTACAAGTTTAGATTACATTCTTTAGGAAGCAGAATTCGACAACTCCTTTCTCTCCTTTTGGAAAAAGAAACATAAGGGAAACCAGATATTAAGAATCTGTTTTAAAAACATACTTTCAGATAAAAGCTAGAGTGTATTTTCTCTCTCCACACTGTTCTACTATGAGAACTACTATGTAAAACAAATTTTCAGGTAATCCATGGTTTACATTTATGACCTGATTTATTTTATGCTCACAATAACTCAGCAAGGAAGGCAAAGAGGCTATACAATTTAGAAAGGTATTCACTAAAGGTGGGATAGAATCCACCAGGGAAACAAAATGGTCCTGAGCTTTTCTTTGCTGGAAGTTTTATTCAATGTCCTTTTATGCTCATTCAATGTCCTTACTCATCTTCTCAGATTTTCTGTCTCTCTATGATTCAGTTTTGGTAGGATGTATGTCTCTGGGAATTTATCCATTTTATTTTCTAGGTTACCCAATTTGTGTGTAATTGTTTATAGCAGTTTCTTATGATCCTTAGTATTTATGAGGTATCAGTGTCATATCTCCTCTTCAACATCTGAGATTGAAACAAGAGATCTTCTTCCTAAGACTTGGTCAATCAAAACAAAAACAAAAACCAGCAGCAAACAAAAACTAAAGCCTGCATTCCTCAACCATTCGTATTAATTGAAGTTTTACTAAGTTCATTATATTTTAAAGATGTTTTAAGTGTGCATTTTCATATCAGAAGTCAGCCTTCAATTTCAAACATCTACTGACAGCTAATTTTCTATGCCTATTATTCATGATGTTTTTACTTTCTTTTGTATCACTTTATAATATCCTCCTGAAGCTATTCTGTCTCAAATTTTTAAGTTTAGACATGAAACTCCTTGACCAAAAGTGACTAAGTATTACATAGATTGTAAATATTGTCCTCACAGCAACTGGTTTCCTTGAAAGAATGGTATGCGTGAGTGTATAAGTGTGTGTTTCTGTGTATCTGTGCCTGTGTCCATGTGCATGTGTGTGTCTGTAAACATGATAGAGGGAAGAAAAGAAAGAGGGAGAGACTGAGAGGGAGAGAAATCACTAACTTTTATTGAGGAGAAAATTCAAGTAAGTTAAATAGGTGAGGTATACTAAAATTCAAGGAAGGAAGTAAACAGTAATTATTCATTCCTAGCTTAACCACATATATATATATATATATATACACACACACTAATGAGACTTCATTAAATTTTAATTTGAGGCTGGGTTTGGAAAAAAAAATTTCTATAGTAAACAATAAATTTATTGACCTATTAAAAGTGTAGTTTATTTCAAGTATAACTGAATTCCTCATAAATGGAACAACTTTTGGAAAACAGTCTTCATTACACTTGATATAATCCAAAAAAAGTTAATCAATTTTTAAGGAGTGAAAATGTTTTTTTTCCCTGACCTTTTATTCCATTTCAAAACCATTATTTTGGGTTCTATTATTATTGTTGTTGTTGCTTTGAGTTGACTAAAGATGCTTTGGGGCTTCCCAGGTTGGCTCAGTGGTAAACATATTCCTGTTGATGAAAGAGACATAAATTCATTCCCTGGGGATCGCCAAGCAGGAGATGCACATTTGATCCCTGGGTCAGAAAGATCCCCTGGAGAAGGAAATGGCAACCCATTCCAGTATTCTTGCCTGGGTAATCCCATGGATAGAGGAGCCTGGCAGACTAGAGTCCATGGGGTCACTAAAGAGTTGGACGCGACTTAATGACTAAACAACAACAACAAAGATTCTTTTACAGCATTGTATTAAAGAGAAAAGAACATTAACTTCCTTTCATTGGAAAATTAAAGATATGCTTGCATTCAGGATTGTTTTATGGGAGCATTCTCTTACTTTAGCAAACATGTTTTGGTTTGTACCATTAACTGTGAGTCATTTGGATCTACAGAAAATGAATTGAATGCCTGTAACTTACATATTTATTTTCACTAAGGCCTCATCAGTAAGATGGAAAAACAATGCAGAAAAAACTCTAGCTCCTGGATTTCTTCTCCATCTTAGTAAATACAGCCATTTCAGTAATATTTTCCATTTTGGATGTACATCACCAAGAAGGTAATTTGTGGAAGATAATTTGTCGGATTTTGTGATTACCTATTTCTTGGACACATTTGATTTCCACCAAAGTCTCTCTCTCTGATTTTCTGGCTTTAAGATTTATTTTCAAATTCCTTTTGTATTTACAAATAACGTGCTTGACAGATATGTTACAAGGGTTGTTATACATGTAGTAGAGTGTTTAAAAAAATTACTCTCTTTGCTTATAAACCAATTTATTGTCCTTTGTGCAAAGTAACAAGCCATTCTGTCATGGATGAAAGATCTTGATTTGAGTGTTTACAGTGCACAACTCCTTCATGGCTGAAAGCTTCTAGTGATTTCAATCTTTCTGTCACCCATGCAAATCTCCTATCTACATACAGTTTGATTACAATAGATAAAGATTTATTTTCCAGTTATTAATTGCAATAGTTTCTTGATTAAATGTCTCTATTACTAACTGTCCCATCCTTTCATGATTTCTACCACCCCCTCCACCACCACTCTTCACGCAGCTGCCATCATAAAATTCATTGACAATAAAACACCATTTCAGATTTTTGTGTGGATCAGGGCTCTCTGTCAACTTATTTTAAATTAATTCTTTGATTTTTAGCATATCACTCAAGCTTAAAGACATTATCATGACAATGCTTAATGTCAATTCTACATGTAAATGATTATACATTTAGAGAATTTTAAGGTTCATATTTGGGTGTTATTATCATGAATGAATAAGTCGGATTCTTACAATGGAAAAGCTACTGCCTGGGAGTGAACTACTTTTATTGACATTTTGGAACTACGACAGTTCCATTTAGTAAAATGTTAACATAGTATTATAGTTTAACAGCAGGGGAAACTCTGACTCAATGCCTTTCTTAGCCAAAGAAACAGACTGGATAATGAAAACTCCTTATTGACAATAAGAAACACCCTGTTACATTTGCAATTACAGTGGTTCTCTTAATCCAGTATCTCAGTATGTGTTATCACCCTTGAAATTCTTATATTAATCTGCACTAATTGGAGTAATTCTTGCTCCCATTTTGAGAACTAAGAAATGAAAAAGTAATTTTTTCAAGGTCACGTATCACATCTGTGATAGAGAATGAAATAAAAATTTATCATTGCAGATTATGTGTGATGTGTTTCTTAAGCAATTTCTGTCATTATTCTCAGTCAATTCTCTTAACCATGAAATAACTGCTTCTGACAAATCAATGAAGACCAAGTCAAATCTAACACATGGAAAGCAGATCATGGATCTTGGCACTTTACAAAGTATTTTCACACCAATTATCTCACTTTTTTTTCTTATAACAACCTTAGAAGCAGGTAAGGTGGGTATTTTATCCTCATTTTAGAGATGTGGAATGTAAAACTCAGAGAGGTGAAATTACAGAGTTAGGAAGTGGAAGAGCCAGGATTCTAATGTATATCTTTTGTTTCCAAACACAGCAACGTCAATACTAAAATATAGTGCCAGTCTTAATACTAAAATATAGTGCCATCCAAAAACTTAATATTGAATCCAGACAAATATCTAAGCATTCTTGTCAAAACTCAAACATCATTTATAAGATAATTGCATTTTAGTTAAGTATACCTTTTTCACAAAACTATGCATGTTAAGAAAGAAAATATTCAGAAAACATAGATTTAAGAAACTGTTGTATCTAAGTATCTGTTCTATTCAACTATTTATACACCGATGAAATTTCATATCTGTTATTTAGTTATATAAGTTGAGTATGATTAACCACATTTCATATGTGAAGAAACAGACTCAGAAGAGTTTAATAACTTACCTCAGTTTGCAGTTTGTAACATGGTAGAGCCGGTATTCAAGCCAGTATCTGTCTTGTTCTCTAAGGCTTTGCTTTTTCCTAAGCCATGTAAACAATCAAGAAAGAAAAGAGCTATTTTATCGATGGCGGGAATCCTTTCTCAACATTCACATATATCAAATCATGTCCAGTTCAGTCACTCAGTCAAGTCCAACCCTGTGACCCCATGGACTGCAGCATGTCAGGCTTCCCTGTCCATCACAAACTCCCCAAGCGTGCTCAAACTCATGTCCATTGAGTTGGTGATGCCATCCAACCATCTCATCCTCTGTCTTCCCCTTCTCCTGCTGCCTTCAATCTTTCCCAATATCAGGATCTTTTCCAATGAGTCAGTTCTTTGCGTCAGGTGGCCAAAGTACTGGAGCTTCAACTTTAGCATCAGTCCTTCCAATGAACATTCAGGACTGATTCCCTTTAGGATTGACTGGTTTGATCTCTTTGCAGTCCAAGGGACTCTCAAGAGTCTTCTTCAACACAACAGTTCAAAAGCATCAATTCTTTGGTGCTCAGCCTTTTTTATGGTCCAACTGTCACATCCAAACATGACTTCAGGTAAAACCATAGCTTTGCTAAGATGAAGCTTTGTCCGCAAGCACAGAGTCGGACAGGACTGAAGCGACTTAGCAATGTCTCTGTTTATTAATATGGTGTCTAGCTTTGTCATAGCTTTTCTTCCAAGGAGCAAGTCTCTTTTAATTTCATGGCTGCAGTCACAATCTGCAGTGATTTTGGAGCCCCCCAAAATAAAATCTGTCACTGTTTCCATTGTTTCCCCATCTATTTGCCATGAAGTGATGGGACCAGATGCCATGATGTTAGTTTTCTGAATGTTGAGCTTTAAAGCAAACTTTTTCACTCTCCTCTTTCACTTTCATCAAGAGGCTCTTTAGTTCTTCTTCGCTTTTTGCCATAAGGGTGGTATCATCTGCATATCTGAGGTTATTGATATTTCTCCCGGCACTCTTGGTCCCAGCTATCAAATCATGTAGTACACTTTAAATATATTACAACTTTATTTGTCAACTATACTTCAATAAAGCTGAAAAAAGTTACTTTGATACTGTAGGCTTCCTTGTATAGGAATTATTTGCATATTTCACATATAAAAGTTTTTGTTAAATATATAACCGACTATAACTGGGATGGACATCACCAGATGGTCAAAACAGAAATGAGACTGATTATATTCTTTGCAGCCAAAGATGCAGAAGCTTTATACAGTCAGCAAACACAGGACTGGGAGCTGACTGTGGCTAGGATCATGAACTCCTTATTTACAAATTCAGACTTAAATTGAAGAAAGTAGGAAAAACCACTAGAACATTCAGGTATGACCTAAATCAAATCCCTTATGATTATACAGTGGAAGTGACAGATAGATTCAAGGAATTAGATTTTATAGACAGAGTGCCTGAAGAACTATGGACGGAGGTTCATGACATTGTACAGGAAGCAGTGATCATGACCATCCCCAAGAAAAAGAAATGCAAAAAGGCAAAATGGTTTTCTGAGGAGGCCTTACAAATACCTGAGAAAAGAAGAGAAGTGAAAGGCAAAGGAAAAAAGGAAAGATATATCCATTTGAATGCAGAGTTCCAAAGAATAACAAAGAGAGATAAGAAAGCCTTCCTCAGTGATCAATGCAAAGAAATAGAGGAAAACAATAGAATGGGAAAGACTAGAGATCTCTTCAAGAAAATTGGAGATGCCACAGGAACATTTCATGCAAAGATGGGCACAATAAAGGACAAAAATGGTATGGACCTAACATAAGCAGAAGATATTTAGAAAAGGTGGCAAGAATACACAGAAGAACTATACGAAAAAGATGTTCATGACCCAGATAATCACGATGGTGTGATCACTCACATAGAACCAGACATCCTAGAATGCGAAGTTAACTGGGCCTGAGGAAGCATCACTATGAACAAAGCTACAGGAAGTGATGGAATTGCAGTTGAGCTACTTCAGATCTTAAAAGATGATCCTGTGAAAGTGCTGCACTCAAAATGCCAGCAAATTTGGAAAACCCAGCAGTGGCCACAGCACTGGAAAAGGTCAGTTTTCATTCCAATCCCAAAGAAAGGCTATGCCAAAGAATGCTCAAACTACCACACAATTGCACTCATATCACAGGCTAGCAAAGTAATGCTCAAAGTTCTCCAAGCCAGGCTTCAACAGTACGTGAACTGTGAACTTCCAGATGTTCAAGCTGGATTTAGAAAAGCAGAGGAACCAGAGAGCAAATTGCCAACATCCGTTGGATCATTGAAAAAGCAAGAGAGTTCCAGAAAAACATCTATTTCTGCTTTATTGACTACGGCTTTGCCATTGACTCTGGATTACAACAAACTGTGGAACATTCTGAAAGATATGGGAATACCAGGCCACCTGACCTGCCTATTGAGAATTCTGTATGTAGGTCAAGAAGCAACAGTTAGCACTGGACATGGGACAACAGACTGGTCCAAATAGGAAAGGAATACGTCAAGCTGTATATTGTCACCCTGCTTATTTAATTTATATGCAGAGTACATCATGAGAAATTCTGGACTGGATGAAGCACAAACTGGAACCAAGATTGCTGGGAGAAATATCAATAACCTCAGATATGCAGATGACACCATACTTATGGCAGAAAGTGAAGAAGAACTAAAGAGCCTCTTGATGAAAGTGAAAGAGTAGAGCGAAAAGGTTGGCTTAAATCTCAACATTCAGAAAACTAACATCATGGCATCCAGTTTCGTCACTTCATGGCAAATAGACAGGAAGACAATGGAAACAGTAACAGACTTTATTTTTGGGGGATCCAAAATCACTGCAGATTGTGACTGCAGCCATGAAATTAAAAGAGGCTTGCTCTTTGGAAGAATAGTTCTGACCAATGTAGACAGCATATTAAAAAGCAGAGACATTACTTTATCAACAAAGCTCTGTCTAGTCAAAGCTATGGTTTTTCCAGTAGTCATGTATGGATATGAAATTTGAACCATAAAAAAGCTGAGCACCAAAGAATTGATGCTTTTGAACCATGGTGTTGGAGAAGACTCTTGAGAATCCCTTGGACTGCAAGGAGATCCAACCAGTCCATCCTAAAGGAAATCAGTCCTTAATATTCATTGGAAAACCTGATACTAAAGCTGAAACCCTAATACTTTGGCCACCTGATGTGAATAACTGACTCATTTGAAAAGACCCTGATGCTGGGAAAGATTGAAGGTGAGAGGAGAAGGGGATGACAGAGGATGAGATGGTTGGATGGCATCACCAACTCAATGGACATGAGTTTGAGTAAGCTCCGGGAGTTGGTGATGGACAGGGAGGCCTGGTGTGCTGCAGCCCATGGGGTTGCAAAGAGTCAGACATGACTGAGAAACTGAACTGAACTGAACTGGGATTCCTCAAATACTTAAGAATTCAAGATCAGAGATACCTTGAATAGGTTAAAGGTTGTAGGGAAGGACTTAAAGATAAGCTTGAGATGTATTCATACTTCTATTCTATATTTTAGAGTAAAGGTAGAATAAACTCTTGGTGAAGATTTCTGTCAAATAATATCCTGAACCGTGGGGATAGAGAGATGTTTAAATCATGGCTCCTTTCCTTTAGAAGCTAATAGGAAATTCACTCATTTATTTATTCAAGAAGTATTTATTGAGCATCTAATAGAAAGATAAGAACAAAGAAAAAATGGTATATACCTACTTAAACAGTTCAGTCACTCATAAAATAGGAGGTATTTATTTTCTGAAATTCTCTAATCATTCTAGTTTTTTTCATCTTTAAACTTCTATGTTAACTTAAAAATAGTTAAAAGAATCACTTTTAAATGCTCCCAAATAATATTATTTATACTCTTTCATGCTGCATAGTGAATATATATTGAAAGTCAGCATTCGCCCCAGTTTTGCTTAGTGACAAAGTGTTGTTAAGACTGTTAATTACCAAAATCAGAAAGGGTTTTGGATAGTTGAACTTCAATGTGATACCTTGGGCCAATTTACATATTATAGAAAATATAAGTGAGTCTTAATAATATATGTATGTGGTCATTTGAACTTATCCCAATAATCTCTATTTAGCTGGTCAAACAAACAAAATAACTCTGCAAAATTGTCTACCTTCATGCCCCGAAGTTTGTAAATCAATTAATCAATAGCTCAGAGGGGATGAAATTAATCCATGATAAAAGCACAAGGCTAAATAAAGGCAAATAAATGCCTCTTATATCCCTCTCTCTGTATAATATTTTAACCTTAGTTCTCTTTCGCTATTTTGCTGGCAGAGGTTGTGAAATCAGATAATTCTTATCTTTATATGCTTCCAATAATAATACTTTTATTAGTATGAGAATTTCAAGACACAATGAGTAAACCTTATGACATTCTATCATCTTTTCTTTACCTTTGCTGGTGTCAATGTGTCAATAAAAGTTAGAATGTCTGATTCCTCCTAATCCTCAAAAGCTTATAGAGTGACACATTTTATTTACACTTTTAAAATGCATATTTAATTCTTTTCTTCTGTGAACATCAATATTTTTCTGCTCAGTGGATGAATATTGAGTAGGGCAACTTGCCAGCTCTCCATTGGAGAGCTGGGACCTGGCACTCCTTCCACTTTCAAAACACACTCAAGCAAGGCTCCTTGTTCACATAGGGCTCACATTAAAAAGCAAACTCAAAATATCTTCAAACAACACGAGACACCCTGCTTTATGTACTTAGAGAAGGTCAGTAGTCTTTCTCATGCCAAGGAAAGCATATGATTTAAATTTCAGAACATGATTTCATCTAAAACTTGCAAAAATGTTTTTATTTGACTGGAAAGTTAAAGAAGAAAGGAAAGTTGTTGCTGTTTGCATATGTTAACTCAATGCCTTCAGTGACATTTCTCTAACAACCACAAACTGTTGGATTCTCTATGGCGGGCAAATGTAATTTTTTAGTTATTAGGCTTTCAAAATGACATTTTGTACTTTTGTGATAAAATAGCTTGTCTACCAACCAAATAAAGAGTTTTTGAAACTCCATGGCAAATCGCAGTAGGTGGGGTGGGGGGGAACAACTTAACGAACATATACAAGAACAGCATGTTTAAGCTCTTAATTTTATTACTGTAAATTTATTTTGATTTGTCTCTGGAACACAGCAGGAACAGAAGGGGGAGATTGCGTGCAAGAGAACAAAAATAGCTCATTTAAGTGCATAAGTTCTGTAGATGTAAATTAAGTTCTCCTTAGTTTCAAAGCTTAGAAAGTTTTAAAATAAATCATTAGATCTCTCTCTTGTTACCAGTGACATGTTTCTATCTATTATCTTATTTTCATTCTTTGTACTCTTGGAACAGGCCAATTTGTACAAAGAGAAAAGAGACTGAAACAAAATTTTAAAACTTGAAAGTTCTTGTCTAAGTCCCTTTGTGTAACCCAGGACTCCATACCTAGTCCAAAGAGGAGGCAGGGTGTCCCAGGTTTTTCTTTTTTTAAATTTCTTTAAAATTTTCTTTTCTGTTATTTTTAAATGAAAAGTGTATATGTTTAAGGTGTGCAACATGATGATTAGATAAACATATACACAGTGACAGGATTACTACTATATTCATTGCAGCATTATTCACAATAGCCAATGCATGAAAACAAACTGTCTATTAGTTGATGAATAGATAGAGAAATCGTGGCATATATGTGCAATGAAATATTATTCAGCCTTAAGAAAGAATGTGATCTTGTTGTTTCTGACAATATAGATGAACTTAGAGGACATTACACTAAGTGCAATATATCAAACACAGAAAAACTGTACGATCTCACTTATATCTGAAATCTAAAGAAGTCAACTGCATACATCAAAGAGTAGAATGGTGAACACCATGGTAGGGAAGTGAATCAGATGTTGGTTAAAGGATACAAAAAAAGAATTTTGGAGGTGACCAGTATAAACAATTAGAGTTGTCAATATTTTGCCCAATGGGTTACGAAGTTTAAAATTTTATTAAATCACTAGCATCATTATTCATATTTATTGAATAGCTACTGTGTGCAGTGCATTAGAATCCACTCCAGTCAAATATAGCATCAAACTGGTCTGAATGCACTTTTCTTGGAATTTTCAACCAGTTGTTTTGACATAATATAGCCATGAACCAAGTTCTAGAAGTTCACATTTCTTGAGTTTTTTCTTACTTTTTTCTTCATGTTTTCTTATCCCATTAACAATTTCATAGAACATTTGGACATGAAAGAATACAGTATTTACCTTCAAGTTTCCCACACACACATATAGGATGCTTTTGCAAACCACGTCAACTCCTTGTATTCCCACTGTCATTTGGGCACAGGTGAGATTATACACACCTGCCTTCAAAAAGCAATGATGCTGGGACTTCCCTGGCTGTCCAGTGGTTAAGACTCTGAGTTTCCAGTGCAGCGGATGGATGTGTGTTCAATCCCTACATGGCAAAAAAAAGAGAGATGATGCTGAAGGCAGTTGTTTTTATAAGCAGAACACAGTTTTCCTTGCCAAGAGATAAGAGAACATCTGGATGAGATGAAATGACAACCAGCACTCAGTCCTCTACTTTTCACAATGCTCTCTCCACCATCCCTCAGTATTATCTTTTGCTAAGTTTCTAAAGAATGGGAGTTATGATGGTGCTACAGCATTTTCTGTTTTCCCTAATACCTACCACCATATTTTATTTAGGAATTCATAACATGATTTTTAGCATTTCAAAATAACAAATCCTAAAATTTACTTTATCCTTTATACCTTCCAGTATAAGAAATTAAAGAATACTAAGGTTTCGTTATTTGTGACTGCTATTATGAGGAAATCAGGAGAGATGTCTCAAAGGAACTTTTCAAGTTAAGAGGAGGATTCATTTCTTTCATTGCTTTTTTAAAATTGAGCCATCTTAAATTCACTTGTTCAATACTGAATCAATTTAGAAATCCACATCCTCACTTTCTTTGTGTCCTCCTTTTAAATTTTGTTTTCTCTGTCAACTCTTAAGCTCAGAACTTTGTAGCCACTTGACTACTTCTTCATCTCATCTGCCCAGGCAATACACAAGTCTTGTTAGCATTATTTAGACATGTTTATACCTTAAATTTCATTTCCAGAGAAAATATGTCATTCTAAAACACTATTCCCCTGTGAATGGATTAGTACAGCCTACTTGTCTCTACAGTCTTTTTTATCCTTGATTAAGTCCACTCATAAACCATGGCTAATCTAATTTCCTTTGAATGATACACCCATCATCTCATTCATCTTCTCAAAAACCTATGGTATTTCCCTATTTACCAGTTCTACTCTGCATGACTTCCAAAGCCTTCTATAATTGGATGACCCTTAGCTTAATGTTCAAGTCAATTTCCCACTTTTCCATAACACAATTACTCTGCTTTCATCAGGCTATTTTATACACTGTGCTGCTCATGTTATCCAGATAAACTTCAAGGTTCAAGGTCACAGCTCCTCCATGAATTCTTCTCTCTGTGTCACAGCCTATACCAAGTAATTTTCTTCACAATTGTCCTATCAGTATAAGACATTTTATGACTTCTTTATGACTACTTATGTTGGTACTTAATTTTATACTTGGGAATTTTAAAAATTATTATAAATGTCATGCTATTTTCATCTTACTTTTCTAACCAAAGTAGGATGGCATGGGACGTTATTTGTTATATCTTGCAGATGTTCTACACAACCAAGGATATCATTACATATGTAATATATCCTCAATGAGTATCTGCTGATAAAGAGACTGTCAATATTTATTGATAAGGAGAATCAAATGAGTTAAATCTCATTTCTGAATTTTTTACTTACTGCCATCACACAATCCACCCAGTAAATGAGAATGTCTGCCATATATACCTTCTTCCATCATTTAACAGGAGAACAAAAGTGGTTCCTTGTTTAACATAGCCTGTCAATTTATAAAACTTTACCAAAATCGAGCTAATAACTTATGCTTTAAAAAGATATTTTGGCAATTTTGTGATTCTGTATATTGTGTAGATAGACAGTCATCATCTACTGTGTACTGTGGTAGTCGACATTTCTGTAGCATACAGGTCAGAATATGCCATTATTTTTCCTTTCATTGTCACATGTATAGCCTCCACATTCTGAAATTCACAGTTTACAAAGATATATAACATACTTATATTTTTCAGTTTCAGTCTTTTTTTTTCCATTTATTTTTATTAGTTGGAGGCTAATTACTTTACAACATTGTAGTGGTTTTTGCCAGTATAGCCTCCACATTCTGAAATTCACAGTTTACAAAGATATATAACATACTTATATTTTTCAGTTACAGTCTTTTTTTTCCATTTATTTTTATTAGTTGGAGGCTAATTACTTTACAATATTGTAGTGGTTTTTGCCATATATTGACATGAATCAGCCATGGATCTACATGTGTTCCCCATCCCGATCCCCCCTCCCACCTCCCTCTCCACCCGATTCCTCTGGGTCTTCCCAGTGCACCAGGCCCGAGCACTTGTCTCATGCATCCAACCTGGGCTGGTGATCTGTTTCACCCTTGATAATATACATGTTTCGATGCTGTTCAGTTACAGTCTTAATCCCAAACTTTCAGAGCATGACAGAACCTTAGAGTTTATCTAGTTCAAATGACCAATCTAAAGCTTGAATCTTTAGATTCGTGTTGAAATTTATTCAACACATAGTCCCTGAACACCTTATATGTACTAGTCACTCAAGCAGATAGTACTTGACTATATGTAGTAATTTGCAACTCTCAACAGCATGAAGTCACCAATTCTATCAGATAATGTCTGCTTGGAGACATCTCTCTTGCATTTCACTAAAATCTGCTGTCTGGAATTTTCTTTCTTTATCTCATTTTAGTTATTGGGACACCATGAAACAACTATAGTATCTGTTCTATAGGACAAGCCATCAGTATTTAAAATAACTCTCATGCTACCCTAGACTAATATTTCTCTTCTCTCTGTCACACTACTTCACTTCTTTCCAGTTTCCCAAACGATTTGTTTCCAAGTCTCCTCTCCACTCTGCTTGTTCTGCCCTAAATATGTTCCAGTGCTGTTCTTATCAAGCTTATCAGATTTAATGACCATATTTTGCAACATCCCCTTACTGAAATTAAACTCATAAATAGAGCCTACTTATACACATCTATTACAAAAATCTATATAATTCTTGAAATTTAATATAAATGAGAAACTCAATGAAATAAATTTATAGTAAATACAATAATTTGCAATGTGTAAGTTACAACTAAAAATTTTGTTTTTTAATACAAAGAAACACCCCCACAAGTTTTCAAAGTTTTTCTGGGGGGCAGCAACCACCCACACAATACCGTGATAACATATTTTACCAGTGGGTCGAAAGTTCTTTAAAATAGGTGACTAATTTGAATGCAGCCCTTCAGAGGTAATCTAGCCTACTCATAAAGAGTAAAACTTGCTTTTGCTATGTTCTGCACTTCTATTATTACAGTCTAAAATCAGAGGACCTTTCTTATTCACTCTTTGGTTTTATTATTAAATAAAATCCCAAAGTCCTTTAACATGGATTTCCAAGTGTGAAACCATGTCACTTTCCTTTTATACCTGAAAGTTTAAAATATGGAAAGACAGCACATGTTCCAGTTAAAGGTAATCATGCTAGAACTGGAATGTAGCTCCAGTCTATTGATATCTTTGAATCATGTTTCTTATGCATCATATTTGTTCTGCTTCCCAGTTTAATTTCATCTATAAATTTGATCAATATTCCTTTTATGTCCTTATCAAAAAAATAAAAGACTGGGAGAAAGAATCACTTAGGTAACCTCTAGGAAATATACTGAGAATATGTATAGTTGAAACAACATGGCTATCTATTTAAGAATGCTTACTCTAGAGTCACAGTGCCTGTGTGCCTAGTCGCTTCAGACGTGTCTGACTCTTTTTGATCCTATGAATTGTAGCCCCCTAGCAATACTTTGGCCACCTCATGCGAACAGTTGACTCATTGGAAAACACCCTGATGCTGGGAGGGAGGGATTGGGGGCAGGAGGAGAAGGGGATGACAGAGGATGAGATGGCTGGATGGCATTACCGACTCAATGGACATGAGTTTGGGTAAACTCTGGGAGTTGGTGATGAACAAGGAGGCCTGGTGTGCTGTGATTCATGGGGTCTCAGAGAAGTCGGACATGACTGAATGACTGAACTGAACTGAACTGAGACTCCTCTGTTCATGGGATTCTCCAGGCAAGAATACTACATTGGGTTGCCATTCCCTCCACCAGGGGAATCTTCCTGACCCAGGGATGGAACTTGCATCTCTTATGTCTCCTGCATTGGCAGGCAGGTTTTTTTACCAATAGCGCCACCTGGGAAGCCCACAGTCACACTATTAGGTAAGAATCAAAGTTTTACTACCATATTGGCTGTGCAAACTTGGAAAATTCTGTTCCTCAGTTTCCTTATCAGCAAAATGGGATTGAATACAGTATTTCCATCCAGTTGTTTTAAAGAACTAAGATAAACTCCTATGGGTCAAGTACTTGGTAAGTGCTCAGTAAATGTTTTAATGTTTCAAGAACTCAAATCATGTATTTGTTGCCATGTTGAGTCACTAGCCCAGCCATTATTTTGGTTGGACCAACTATTAAGAAATTTGGGAAAAATTTCCCTCCAGTATATGAATTATTTATTGCTATGGAAAAATATTCCCCAAACATAATAGCTTTAAAAAAATAAACATTTATTATCTCAGTTTGTGTAGATCAGAAAAATCTGGGCACATGTGAGCTTCAGTGGCTCCAAGTGTGTCATCAGGTTACAATCAAGATGTCAGCCTGGGCTGTGGACTCATCTCATAGCTCACTTGAGGGCACGGTGGGGGAAATCCACTCCCACTCATGTGGCCATCAGCAGGCTGTCACCAGGTCCTTTACCAAGCGAGTCTTTCCAAACGGCAACACACAACATGGCAGCTGGCTTCTCCCTCAGAGTAAGTCAGTGAGAGATCAAGGGGGAAGATGGAGATCACAGTCTTTTGTATTGGGTTGGCCAAAAAGTTCATTTGGGTTTTTCCATAAGATGCTACAGAAAAACCTGGATGAACATTTTTGGCCAGCCCAATAAATGACTCATAGACATCCCATCATTTCTGTCATATTAAGTTGATTAGAATCAAGTCACTAGGCCAGTCTGGTGCCAAAGGAGAGGATTATATCAGTTCAATTCAGTTCAGTCGCTCAGTCGTGTCCAGCTCTTTGCGACCCCATGAATCGCAGCATGCCAGGCCTCCCTGTCCATCACCAACTCCCGGAGCTTATTCAAACTCATGCCCATTGAGTCAGTGATGCCATCCAGCCATCTCATCTTCTGTTGTCCCCTTCTCCTCCTGCCCCCAATCCCTCCCAGCATCAGGGTCTTTTCCAATGAGTCAACACTTCGCTTGAGGTGGCCAAAGTACTGGAGTTTCAGCTTCAGCATCAGTCTTTCCAATGAACACCCAGGACTGATCTCCTTTAGGATGGACTGGTTTGATCTCCCTGCAGTCCAAGAGACTCTCAAGAGTCTTCTCCAACACCACAGTTCAAAAGCATCAATTCTATAAGGGTATGGAAACTAGGAGCTCATTGGAGACCACCTTAGAGGCTACGGACACAACTAGCAAGATGCTGGCAGGGCAAGATATGAAGGCTGGGAATTACCCAGGTTGGGGTAGATCTCCAAATCATTCAGTGGCCAGGCAACATGACTGGAGCATATTGATTTACCTCGTGCCACACTCAACACTTTTTTGGTACTAGGAAAGGTCCAGAAAAGAATATTGTAATGGACACAGTGTGATAGAGGAAAGGACACTAGCCTGGGTTGGAATCAATCTTGCCTCTGTCACTTATTAGCTAATCACTAAACCGGAGTGTCTTTATCTGTAGAAGTGAAAGAATGTCCTCTGTCACACAGATGTGTTGTGAAGAATACAGATAATATATGCAAAACCTGTTGTGCAACATAAGTAATCAAACACTAGAAGCTATAATAAATATAGATAAAATATATATATGATATTTTATATATATATATATTTAAATAGATGCATATATACATAAGGGCTTCCATGGTAGCTCAGCAGTAAATAATCCGCCTGCCAATGCAGAAGATGTGGGCTTGATCCCTGGGTCAGAAAGACCCCCTGGAGAAGGGCATGGCAACCCACTCCAGTATTCTTGCCTGGAGAATCCCCATGGATAGAGGAGCCTGGTGGGCTACAGTCCACGGGGGCGCAAAAGAGTTGGACATGACTGAGCGACTAAACAACAACAAAATATATGTTAATAATAACTTTTAATCTAAAAAATATATGTGATATACCCATACATCCTGGCAAAGTTCCCGATATATAATAGTTATCCATGTAAGTGTTTGGTGAATGAGTTTTGTCTCCTCTCTTTCCATTCTGTCTTTTTGTCACACTATAATGACAATTCATTGAAAGACTTTATGTCTCATTAATCTTAGTATTTGCTAATATTTAATGCCATCTAGCATATCATAGGCATGTAATAAATCCTTGTTGAGTAAATACAACCATTAATCATTAATCATTCACACTGCAATCTATCTTATTGTCCAAGGATATTGCCCATTTTTTTCCATATTTTTTTCACAATGATATCTATGATCATTTTAAATGCATGTTCCATAATAAGAAGTCTCTTTAGTTAGAGAACATATTGTAAAGCAATTGTTTCTTCTTTACTTTATATTCTAAAGAACAGTATGATATGATCTACCTGAAGGAAATTAGGATTATGAGCCAAATCAGTAATCTGCATTCTTCCCTTATTTCCAGCTTTTTTTCTTTTTAAAATATTTTTACCATTTTCCCCCTTCTATTCACTTCTTCATGCCTTTTTCCTCTAAGCAATCCTTCCTGTCTTTGATCTTATTATTTCTGATGACAAGTTAGTAATACTTTAATGCATATTTGTGTGTTTACATTTCAAGAGTTCTGTTGGGAGAGGAATCTCTAATGGTGAGATTTAATATATTGTGGCACCTAAAAGGGGGGATATGTAGAAATACTGGGGTTTCTTCTCTGTGCCTTAAATCTCAACATTCCCTACACTACATTAGTCTATGATAATTATAACTTTAGGGTTTCTAACTAAAGGAGATTTTGTTGTTGTACTTCAGAGTTCAGAGGTAATAATCCTTTTACACAGTTTATATGCATTCTTTCCATAATGAAATAGTTTTAAGAATAAAATTTTTAAAAAAATCAAAATCAGCTCAAGGAAACACGGAAAGGTTGACATAACTGCTATAGTTAAGTATCACGTTTGTCTCTGTGCTTCCTAGCAGCCAAGGGGAAAATATTATATGATTTTTATTGCATACTGAACACATATTGTGTGCCAGGAACTTTGCTAGCTGCATTGACCTTATATCTATCTTCACTACAGCCATGGAAGGTAGGTGTTATAATCCTCATCTTGCAGGGAAAGTTTCTGAAGTTGGAACATTATCTTGCCCAGTGTCACAAAACTAAATCTTTAAGTGGACCCAAGATTCAAATCCAAGGACTCTCTGACTTCATAGTCTGTTCCCTTATATAATTCTCATGGTCAGAAAGGAGAAAATATAATGATTCCAGAGATAAAGACTTTTGTCATTATATTATAAAATCAATTTTCTGTGTGGCATTGTATAAAGGGGACATTGAGCAATGTGATGAACGGTGCCCTTCATAACAGATTTACAATAAATGAAGAAAGAATATCCACATAGCTGTTTGACTATTTTTAATGACCTCTGATAACTGTCTAAAGCATAACATTAAAGTGCAAGTGAGTGAAACTGATTCAGCAAATACTAAGCTAATACGATCCTATGGTACAGTCCTCTGGTGGCCTAAGGTGATTAAAAAATAAAACTGAAAATACATGAACCAGACTTCAGAATGCTATGATATTATCAAGGGTTTTGATAAAGACCAAATTCAATTGTTCATTCATTCAGCAGAAGATTATGGGTCATCTATATGCCAGGCATTGTGCTAGGTTCTGGGGATCCAAATATATCTTGAAAAAATATTTCTACTTCAAAGGAGCTTGCATTTATTTTAGAATTAGATGAGCCAGTGCCTGCAATGAAGTAAGTTAATTGCTATAATGGAAGTGTGTACATATTGTACAAAAAAGACACCCTTAGACCTATCTGGAAGAATCAATGAAATAATCACAGTGGAGGAGTTAATGTTTGACTAGAAGGTAGCAAAAGTTCTTCCCCTCCATGCTGTGTTCAATTAGAAGCGGTTGATCAAATAGCATGAAGTTTTGAGTTCTGATGTACCAGTTAAAGATCTGAGGCCTCTAAAATTTCAGTCAGTATTATTAAAAAAATATTGGCTGACTATTTCTGTGACATGCTCAACACTGGAGTTACACTAGTGAGCATAACAGATACTGCCTCTGTCCTCATGAATTTTTCATTTGATCTTTTGGTAGATACAGACATTAAATAAACAAAGAGTCACAGGAGTATCAATAGTCATGCCATTTCACCTATGGTAAATGACATGAAGTAAAGTTAAGGGGATCTCCATGTATAGAAGATCAGACCTAGTCTGGGTTGGTCAAGGAGAGTCTCTATAAGAAAGTGAAAACTTACCTAAAATCTGAAGGATAAGAACTTAACAAGGTCAAGTACCTGTGGGAAGTAAAGGTGGGAAGATCTACAGGTAGAAAGCATTCCAGGCAGAGAGAACAGCATGCAAAAAATGATCTGAGGCATGAAGTTATGTAATGTCACAGAGGAAATTAAGGGCCAGCATGTCTTGAGCAGAAAAAGCAATGAAAAGAAGATAGTAATGTAGCTGGAGAACCTAAGAACATAAGATCATGCTGGGTCTCGTAGGCTATGTTAGAGATTTTGGTCCTTATTTTAAGACTGTAGGAAAATATCAGTTTGTTTAAATCAGATCAGTGACATGGCTATATTTGCATTTTGAAAATAGTACTTTGGCTGCAGTATGGAGAGTTTAATGGAGGAGACCAGAAGCAGTTGTAGGAAAATCAGTTATAAGACTATTCTAGTGTCTGGTCAAGACCAAAGAGTGGCTGCTGTGGAAAGGGTGAAAAATGAGTGGATTTGAAAACTGTTAGAAGATGGATGTTGGACCCGAAGATGGGGAGCACTGTGTGTCAAGGACAATTCTTAGGACTCCAGTTTACTCAGCTGAATGGACGATGGTGCTATTCATTAAGACAGGAAATGATAAAAGATCAGGTATGTGGGAGTCAAGTTAAGATCTTGAACTTACACGTGCTGAGTTTGTGTTTTGATGTCCAAAATATCAAGTAGATAGTTGGCCATGTTAGTTTCAGACAAAGAAACTAAAGGTGAATTTCTTCATTTTGGAAAAGAAACTGAAGTAAGGTTTAAGCTAAGTGTAAGTGGGTATCTAAGTTAGGGAAAATAATAACTGGTATCTCTATCCAGTTAAGACACTACAGAACATGGAATAGAACTGTTTATCAATGAACTTCACAGGCTTCCTTCATGTATCTATCTGATATTACACCGTGGTCTGTATAGATTTTTAGTCATTTCTGTCCAGTTTAACTACTATCATCAAGTGGGCAATGGTAGGCAATGTCCTCAAATGAAAGAGAAGATCTACTTTTTGCACAGGAGTTCATATTTATTTTGACATCTATGAGCAACAGGAACTTCAATCTGGCTGGTTCGCAGAATGAAACCTTCCAAACTATTCCTTGATCATCTACTTCTTGTTTAGTTGCTAAGTCATGTCTGACTCTTTTGTGACTCCATGGACTATAGCCCACAAGGCTCCTCTGTCCACGGGATTTCCCAGGCAAGAATGCTGGAGTGGTTGCCATTTCCTTCTGCAGGGGATCTTCCCAACCCAGGGATCAAATCTGTGTCTCTTGTGCCTTCTGCACTGGCAAGTGGGCTCTTTACCACTAAGCCATCACGGAAGTCCTGATCATCTACTAGCATACTATAAAGTTGTTTCCACAATAAATTCTTCCCATATGAATGCTTATCTATAACCCTATAGATAACCCTAACCCTATAGATTAGACAGAATGTTTATCTATAGATTGGACAGATAATCGAGATTGATGAGCTGTATGTGAGCAGACAAGCAGCTATCTCTGCAAATATTTTGTCCCTGTGTGTACTAGTTTTTAGTAAGGGTGTGTAAGTGTGCATTATACTGCAGTGCACACTCAAAAACTCCCATTTCTGAGACTTCCAAATTGTAACTTTAAATATGGGAAAGGAGGGAAAGTCATTAAGGTTTAAGAGAAATTAAAAACTTCTAATCTTCCACACTGTTCTTAGTGTTTTTTATGTATTTAATCATCAAAACAACCCAAGGGCATAGGTTTTATTATCCTGTTTATAGATAATGGAAAAAGCCCAAAGAAAGTATACTAACTCACCCAGTTCCAAGATGGGAAAACCACAGAAACAGAATTCAAACCATGCTATGTGGCTCTGAGGTCCACTTTCTTAAGCAATACACTGTTGTGTGTGTGTGTGTGTGTGTGCACGCTAGGTCACTTCAGTCATGTCCAACTCTTTGCGACCCTAGGGACTGTAGCCCACCAAGTTTCAATGTCCATGAAATTTTCCAGACAAGAAAACTACACTGTTGAGCCTCCCATAAAACATACAAGCAGCTCTGAATCTACCCTCTCAATAAACAAAGCCCAAGCTTGGGCTCTGAGGCATTCTTTCAGCTTAGAGGAGATAGACAGGGAAAGGGCAAGGAAGAGGTCATAGAGTCAAAATTGCCTCTTTCCCTATAATTCTGTTTCTAGTAAATGAAATACTGTGATAAATCTTTCCTTTATTTCCCCATCTGACAGCATATGCCTTTAGTAGTGCCTTTGTCAGGGAAACATAGCCTGCTGAGTCATCCTTACCAGATTCTGCTTCGTGAGGTTGGGAACAAGTCTCTCATCTTGACTACAAACCAGGTTCACAGCTGCTTATCTTCGGAAACTTGACAAGGTCACAGCTTGAAATGCTATGGCTGTATTATAATTAGAGATTAAGTGACAATTTATTCAATTTAATAATTCAAGAATAGTTTGCCTTGTCTGTTATAAATAACAGGCTATCATTATCATGTATTATTTTAAAAACAAGCCTAATTAACTACATTTCTTTATTTTTTAGTGCCTTATACTTGTGGATAAAGATAATGGAAAGGTATACATGTAAATATAGACAAGATGTCAAAAATATTCTTGAGAATAGCCTTGCTTTACATCTATAGACTATGTATCAGAAAGAATTATATAACCCCATTTCTGAAGACAGATACCTTTATACCTGAGAGTGTACTCCAATCTCTAAAGCCTCTATTTCTAAAATCTATTTTTGCATGGAAGAATACATAAAAGATAGTTTAAGAACACTTCTTCCAAAAGACTTGTTACTAACCTAACAGTTTTATTATTACCCTGCCTTTCTTTTTCAGTGCCTTTGTCCTGAGACAAATAATTTAACAATCAAGCTTATGTTCACGATACCACAGTGAAATAATCAATCTTCTCCCTTAACTAATTTTAAATTGGTAATCTAACTTGCTTTTCAGCTAGACAGATCCTTTTCTTTATTCATAGATTAGAAAGGTGGACAGACACAGTTGATAAAATGATCCAGGAGGCTGAAAGGCACCATATATAAATATAGAAAGATAAATAGATATAGATGACAATGCCACATAACTTGTTTGAATATATGTAATATATAGACCAATACAGATATCTATATTGACATTATATATATATATATATATATAAAACATCAAGTAAGTTATGTGCCAATATTATAAATCAAATCCTTCACTTCCCCTACTCAAGTAATTTGATTTTGAAATATCTTACTTGTAATTTTTTTGATATTTCATTTTGTTTTCTCTCCTTTGTTCTTTTAGTTTATCAATAGGACAAGCAAGTTTTACAAACCATTTAGTGTATAACTGGAAGGATATGATGAAGGAGAAGAAATAGGAAACATCACCTGATCCCTTGAGGAGTTTACAATCTGATTAAGAAAATAACATTTAAACATAGTAAGTGATTAGAGAACAGGATGAGACAGTGCCCCGAAACCACTCATATAAGCCCCTAACCAATAGAGGGGAATGTGTAGGGGAGATAGGTGAGGCCAATACAAATTTACTTAGGGATATGTTAGTAGCACAAAGAAATAATGAATGTACAAATGGATTAGTAAGGACTGACAAGATGTTGTCATACATACAGTGGCTCTCACAGGTAACAAAATGTAATGGAGACCCTGATACTCAGAAGGCTATGCAGACATCTGAAATTTTATCTTCAGGCCTTTATATCTACTGCTTTAACTGTAAATGCACTTTAACAATAAATGTGTGTAAACTTATATATTACCAGACATTGTGTTTTCCAAAAACTGGAAGCAATCAAATGTAAATAAAGGTTCAATTTTGTAAGCTAAACAAAACTGTATATCTCTCAACATAACTTGGCTCTGGTCTGGAAGCTTTACATCTTGAAGTGAAAAAGCTCAAAGAAATCTGATAGTATTGACATAAATAAAATGTGTTTCATGTACTCTAGATGAAATTCACACACCTTGTTTACCAATACAAAATAATAATCTGTACATTGTCTAAAAACACATCACTATACATACATATTGCATAATTATATTATCAAAAAAGTAGAGAGACATAATACTAGGACTATTTATATGGGCGTTATTTTTACCAAACAAAAACCAAACAAATGTAGGCATATATTATTACATTTTATAAATATTATTTTAAAAGAATTTGTAAAAGAAAAAGTGTTTCAGACATTCTATTTTTGCCTTTAAATATCCTATGAAAAGTGTTATACATAATTTGCATTCAATATTTATTCACGCATTTTAGAAATTATGGCTGTCTTTAGAAAGTGCACAAGACGCAACAACTGTAAAATTTCCATGATGGGGTAGTTGGCACGGTTTTTAAAGGGACAGAAATAGAAAAACTGTATTTATAAAATAATGAGTAGTTGTTATTTACTCCAAGTAAAAGCCTTGGAGTCAGACAGGGATTCACAATCTGACTTTTCCATTTACAAGCTGTATGACCATGAGGGAGTCATCATTACTCTTTCTGGGCCTCAGTTCTCTCATTTTAAATTATGGCTATAAAAATAGAACCTACCTCACAAAGTTACTGTGAGACCGAATGCACATAAAACATTTGAAGTGCTTAGCACAGCCCTCCAGTGCATGACACAAATACACTCTCAATAAATGATAGCTGTTATAAGAATTACTTTTACAATTGAAATATATCTGTATTTATCTACATATATGTGTGTATACATATATATGTATGTGTGTGTATATATATATATGTATATATATATATACACTTTCCAAAATGTTCAGCCTTATTTTGTTCTACCACAACAGGAAAAAGCATGCCATGAAATCTTATTGTATAATATCCATTTTTATGAGGTGGAATAAGAAAAAAAAAGCATTATGGCATTATGGTAGGTTAAGTTAAAGGAATTTGCAATCAGTTATTCTCTAGTGATGTCAGTTCTAACTATGAAGTTGTCAGCACTCTTTTCATTGTCAGGTCTCTCCCTATCTACCATCCTCACCCACATCCTGATATAGCATTAAACATGGAGAGGAATATGGGGGAGGAGTGGGCACTGTGACTTTCCAGTTGTGACCACTCCAACTGGGAAAGATCCACGGTCTATAGTTAATTCACTTCCCTTCCCCAAATGCACCCACTGAGCAAACACGGCTTTAGATAAGATTAGGGTGCGTGCAGAGTTGGTTTCGGCCACCAGCTACGTGTATCTCTGCGTAATTGAGCATGCCTGGACATACTGCTAAACCCATGCTCTGAATTCCTGCTCTCCACCATTGTGTCTATGTGGTTTTATCCTTCTGGAAAGTTCTTCATTATCTGTGCTTCTGGAAATCCTGTGTATCCCTCAGGCCCTGCCCCAACTTCCCACCAAGCCTCTCACGTATGACAAGTCTCCGCCTGGGATTCCCCCATCCTGAAGCTTCACTCTCGACCACAAGACCCTAACCCCCGCCCCCGAGGCGGGAAGTGGAGCCTGGGGAATTACATTTGGAATGCACCCCTGAAGGATGCCGGTGCCAGAGCTCAGGGAACTCAATTTGAGAACCTTGGCGGTGGGGTGGGGGCGGGGAATCGGCTGAACATTTTTAACAGATTTCAGTAGAGTGGTCAAACAAGAGGAGCCACAGACAGCCCTAATGTGGAGGGTCCTTTGCCTCTGCCAAAGACCACCATCCCTGGTCAAGTTCACTAACTGCAGCAAAGACGTTCCACAAATCGCACCAACTGCACATTTGTTTCTTCGACAGATAACTTTCAGCGCTCCTTCTAGCCTCATACTTGACTGTACTTCAGCTTTCAGAACTATCTCAGTAAGGATTTTATGAAGGTTAGTTGGTTGTTACCGTCCTGAGGGTCGTGAAACTCCCCAAGTAGGCGATCGGGGGCTTGGGCAGGCGTATTAAATGTGTCCGCTCAGAGACCGCTAGGGAATCCCAGAGCGCTGGTCCTGGGTGAGTCTTCCTCGGCGGCTCCATCCACCCCTCCCTCCTGCCCCCTTCCGACCCCTCCTTCCTGCCCTCTTCCGACCCCTCCCTCCTGCCCCCTTCCGACCCCTCCCAGCCGGGCGCGTGCTACCCAGCCCCCCACGCCCGCCCCTCCCGCCGCCACCGCCCCCTCGTGCTCGCCCCCTGCGTAGTCTTCGTCCCACGTCGACTTCGCTCTCGCAGCCCTCGCCGCCGGCCGCACTTCCCGCCCTCGCCTGGATCCGCGTCGCCGCCGCCCTGGCTACCGCACGCCGCCCCGGGCTCCGCTCGTCCGTCCGCCTCTCCTCGGCGGGCCCGCCAGCCCTCGCCTTCGCCTTCGCCTCCGCCTCCGCCGCGCCCGGGGCTCAGTCGGCTCCGCGCTCCTGGCCGCCCGGCCCCCCCGCCGACTCCACCGCTACCACGGCCAACCCGGGAGCCACGCGCCGCCGCCGCGCCGCCTCCACCCGCCCGCCGCCCGGCATGGCCCCGCAGCAAACAGGTAGCAGGAAGCGGAAAGCGCCCGCGCTCCAGGAGGCCGCCGCGGGCTCGTCGTCTCAGGGCTCCGCGGGGGTGGACGGGGACGGACCGCTGCCGCTCAAGAAGCCCAGGCGGCCGGCGGCGCAGCGCTCGCTGGTGAACTACCTGAAGGGGCGCGAGGTGGGCGCGCGGGGCCGCGCCGGGTTCCCGGGCTTCGATAGCGAGCTGCGTGGCTTCGCGGTGCGGAAGCTGCCAGAGCTGCTGCGGGAGCGCGAGCTGCCCTTGGGCACCCTCAACAAGGTGTTCGCGTCGCAGTGGCTGAACGCCAAGCAGGTGGTGTGCGGTACCAAGTGCAACACGCTCTTCGTGGTGGACGTGCAGTCGGGCCAGATAACGCGCATCCCGCTCATGCGGGATCGCGGGCCCCCGCCGGCCCGCGCCCAGCCGGGCTGCGGCATCCATGCCATCGAGCTGAATCCCTCCAAGACGCTGCTGGCCACCGGGGGCGAGAACCCCAACAGCCTGGCCATCTACCGCTTGCCAACGCTGGATCCCCTGTGCCTGGGCGACCGCCACGGCCACAAGGACTGGATCTTCGCCGTCGCCTGGATGAGCGACACGGTGGTGGTGAGCGGCTCCCGCGACGGCACCTTGGCGCTCTGGAAGATAGACCCCGACGTATTCCAGGGCAGCATCGCCTGGCACAGCGACGCAGGGCTCCCCTTGTACGCCCACGTCCGTCCCCGGGATGTGGAGAACATCCCCAGAGCCAGCACCAGCCCCAGTAACCGCAAGGTGAGGGCCCTGGCCTTCAGCGCCAAGAACCAGGAGCTGGGAGCTGTGTCCCTGGACGGCTACTTCCACCTGTGGAAAGCCCGGAATACCCTGTCCAGGCTGCTGTCCATCAGGCTGCCTTACTGCCGAGAGAATGTGTGCCTGACCTACTGCGATGAGTTGTCCGTGTACGCGGTGGGCTCCCAGTCCCATGTCTCTTTCCTGGATCCACGGCAGCGCCAGCAGAACATTCGGCCGCTGTGCTCCCGCGAGGGCGGCACGGGTGTGCGCTCCCTGAGCTTCTATGAGCACATCATCACCGTGGGCACCGGCCACGGCTCTCTGCTCTTCTATGACGTCCGCGCCCAGAAGTTCCTGGAGGAGAGGGCCTCGGCCAGCCCGTACTCCTCTCCGCGGCATGCAGTGAGGAAGCTCAAGCTGACCTGTGGCAAAGGCTGGCTCAACCATAATGACCTGTGGGTGAACTACTTCGGTGGCATGGACGAGTTGCCCAACGCGCTCTACACCCACTGCTACAACTGGCCGGAGATGAAGCTCTTCGTCGCTGGCGGCCCTCTCCCTTCAGGCCTCCATGGGAACTATGCAGGCCTCTGGAGCTAAGGATGGCCGCCCTGTCCTCAAAGTGCCCAGATTTACCTTCCAGTCGGCTCCCACTTTTCTCCTTTGCTCTGCGTTTGTGCTTTTGACTCTGTGTGGCTTTTATCTTCCAGGGGAAAGGGGTCCAGTTTACCTCCGCTTAGATTATTAGGCTAAGAGAGAGAAGGCAAAAGTGGTCTCTTGGGCAATCAACACTTGGCTTTAAGATTTTTCTGCACCTCCTCCAACCACTGTCTCTTTTGCCTCTCTCACAGAATTTTGGCTAATCCTTAATTGTGTTCTCATTGAATGATTCACACATGCTTTCTCTTGGCTCAGTTATGGTTCCTACTATAATTTACTACTTTAGTTTTATCAATGTTTCAGTAGTAACTTCAGGTCTTTTACACATTTCAGATATACTGTATTTCTGGGAAATGTGTGCTGCAAAGTGTCTTTTGGGCTGATCCGAGGAACTACCCATCATATAACAGAGCAGGTTTATAGCCCTACTCCAATTAGAAAATGCATTTCAAGTTCTATGTTGTCACCATTTGGGATATGTTCCATTTGGATGTTGGAAACTGTGTTTCTTGTTTGTATATTGTTGATGTATAAAATACTTTAAAATATGTTCTCTTTTAAAAGAAATCTTATAATTATGTTCATCCTATTAGTCACAATTTTCATTGTTTAGTAAAAAACTTAAGCATCAGTACCCCCAGGCCCTCAGTCTTCTTGTCTAAATCTGCTATATTATGGCCTGCTTACTTGGGTAGTATTTATGCTACAAATTTTAGAGCTAATCAGAACTGGCCTCTATGTGGCAGGACAATCAGGGAGGTACTTTTTGGGGTGAACGTTTCTTTATATTTTAGGTAACACTATCCAGGCAGCCATTTATGGAGAAAGGCTGACTGTTGTGCTCAATGTAGGTGGTGTTGACCATTTTTTATTGTATATGTGCATAAGCCTTTTATCTGGTTTGAATATGTGGTGTACTGCGGGAAATAAAAACAAAGTATGTTCAGCATTTTGGCAATTAAGTGCTAGGCTAAAGTTTCTGAATGCTTAAACATATACTTTATTTTTTCTTAATTGTCCTTCTAGGAATATATTAAAGTCAAAATCTTCCAGAAGAGAAACAAGGTGAAATATCACCTATGCACATAGTACTCTGTATGTTTGTTTTTGACAAGCAAACTTACGCTATTATCATGGGTTAAAAAATTGAGTGACATCTTGAATACCTTCAGGTCAGTTGCTCAGTCATGTCTGACTCTTTGCGACCCCATGGACTGCAGCACACCAGTCGAATACCTTATCTATATATGTTTGCTACCTGTTAGGACAGTTAGGTGTCTTGTGTTTTTAAGATGATTTAACACACTGGTTTTCATTTACATGACCATACATATTGTGCTCGTAATCACCTACTCACATATACTATGTACTTGGGTATGTGTATATGTTACTTCCCATGTGAGAAAAAAGCATAAATATATGACATTTTACGTATGCAGATATTTCATATATTTTAAACTACATCTATCAAGACCTCCCACATTTTGTTTTAACTTAAGTAACACATGAACGTGAAAAAAGAATCATACTTTATGAAAGTGTATAGTGAAAATTTAGTCTCATACCCCAAGTTCCCTGATTTGCCTCTGGGTCAGAAGAGTACATCTTGTGCTTCTGTCTGCTTACAGATAGTCTACATATATACATTGTGTGTGTGTGTGTATGAAAGTGTATACATATGTGCGTATGCAATTTTTATACAAATGATAACGTGTTTTATATACCTGTGCCTTTTTTATAATCAAACCTTAAAGATTTTCTCTGATACATATCTACCTAATTCATTTTAATTGTATAGTATTCCCTAAAATATGGTTGGGGCATATTTTATTTCTTCATAACATTTTTGATGAGCATTTATATTGGTTCTGATTTTGTTACTATGAACTGTTTTATAGTAATTACTTAGGTGCATACATCTTTATGCACATGTGAAAGTATATCTACAGGATAAATTCCTAGAAGTGGAATTGCTGGGTCAATTTTATATTTAATAGCCATTGCCAAATTACCCTCCAAAAGGGTCCCACCAACTTAATCTCCCATAAGTAATGTATACAGGCCTGATTTCAACACACTCTTGCCAAAAGTGTGTCATCAAATTCTGCACTCCTTGCCAATCAGATATCCACTTAATCTTGATCCTTTGTTTCTAAGCCACTGTAGCCGAGTTAATTAGATTTGTGGTCAGAGTACCAAGTAGGTTCTGAAACAAAGATCAAGAATATGAGGAAATGAAGGCAAACAATAAAAATACTGTCAAACCAAAGGCAGAGAACACCTGCAGTTGAGGTTCACATATGTGCAGATGGGTTACATGAGACTACATTTCTTAAATGCTCAGCTGAACCTAGTAGGGTTTCCTGGTTTATTGTACCCTGGCTTCACTTGGATTCAGTGCATCACATGTTACTGAAGAAAATCCAAGGAGATGATGAGAGCCTGCACTAGGATATTTGAGTTAAGTGTGGAGAGGGAGGGAGGTATTAGGAAAAATGAGGGGGAAATTAAGTGAACAAGCAGTATTTGGTATTTCACTTGAAGGGTGAATAAAGCCAGAGGATTTAGGTGGGCTCTAAGACTCTGGGATTGAATGTCAGTGAATAGTGGCAACAGATGAATATAGAAAATAGAGCCACAGAGGATATGTGTGGAGGGTGATTAACTCAACTGGGGACATGTGAAATTTGCGGTGCCTTTGTGGCAACTTGGGAACATACCCAGTAAAGAACTGGTTACATATTCCAGAAGGAGATTTCTCACTGCTGGAAAGGTGAGTGATAGGAAATGCTGGGAAACTCTCCCTTTTAGGGGCAAGCAGAATAGAAAAGCCTTTAAAAGGGGGGGCAGGGTAGGCAGAATATAAAATAGAAGAGGCTTATTTTACCCACATGCAAGGATGTCGTCAGCATGAGAAAAAACACATTTCTAATTATTTTATAATTATAATAATTTTTATTATCCACCTCAGTCAAAAAGGGCAGTTTTTTTCTCAGATATCATCCCTAACTATTTGCCCCAGGATCTCACATTGGTCCACTAATGAAGCTTTGTCTTTGGTCAACTGCTGGTACCTTCTTGGAGAATGAAAAGTCAGACTTTGGTCACAAAGCAGGACTTCACAGTGATTGCTGTACCACTTAACCTGCTGGTCTGAGATGTCTCCAGCACTCTCAACAGCCTGCTGGCACTGGCAGGCTGGCAGACATGCCAAAGCCCTGGCAGCCTCACAGAGGTGGAGTGTCACCAGCTGCTACTAGCCCGTGTTTGAGTTCCTGCCTCAGCTCCACAGGTGCAGGGCTCTGCCACTTTTCCAAGGCTACCAAAGGACACGGGGTATCCAGTGGAGGATGCTCGTTTCCTCGGAATTACAATCACAAAAGCACACACGGAGAATTTAGAGTGAAGAAGAAACAACCACAAGCACAGATTTATTTATAAGGTGTGCGTGCATGCTCAGTTGCTCAGTCGTGTCCGACTCTTTGCCACCCTATGGGCTGTAGCCAGATAACTGTAAAATCTGAGTGAAGAAATTACTGGAAGATAAAAATAACGAAACTTTTCCCAAGAATAGATAAGAACAGACCATTAACTCTAGAAAACTCTGAATGCTACTTTGTTTACGTACTTGCCCTTCCTCTCAGAAAATCACACATATAAACATATAATTATAAACATGTAATAGGCATGCTAATCCTGATGGTCTCACAAAGAAATTATTTCACATTGTGAAGGAATATTTCATTTTGAGCCACTTTCAGAACCCAAAGAGAAATGTTTCCTTTTTTCTATAGGAGGGCAGCATAATATTGATTTAAAAACTTTACTAAAATTGCACAAAATGAGAAAAGACTAGTTTTACACATATAGATAAATAAATGCAATGTGTTTTTCAAATATAGTGAATTTTCATTTTCATTTCACTATAACCTTGCAAAAAAAAAAGAGAAGCCCTATTTTTAAACTGAACTTCATATATATTTCTAAATTTTTTTGTGTGTTTTTGTTTTTAAATACTGTATTTTAAAGAGTCTAACCTCTATGCTAGATTTTTAATCTTTGTTTTTCAGTATGTGATATAAATTTTGGACATTTAAGAATCCAATATTCAGTTCCCATTTTTATTCAGGAGTGTGTTGATTACTCTCTCCCACTTTTTGACTCTCCGTTTTCTACCTCAGAACACCTCTATTTCCTCCTTTCCCCTTCTCTTCCCAATCCAATTCTGTGAATCTTTGTGGGTGTCTGGGCTACGGAGAACACTTTGGGAACAGTGAACTGGGTAGATCTGTCCCTCTCCTCCTGAGTCCCCCTTTTTCTCCTGCTCATTTCTATCTCCCTCCTCCCTCTCCTCTTTTTCATGTAACTCTGTGAACCTCTCTGGGTGTCCCTCACGGTGGAGAATCTTTTCACCATTAACCTAGAAGTTTTATTATCAGTGCTCTATAGTTGAAGAAGTCTTGAGACTACTGGAACAAATATAGTGAATTTAACCCATCAGTGTATTAAAGGGAAACCATACCATGCAAAGTGAAGCTAATTCTTGTATGCAAAGAGTGTTGCACTATTGAGAAGTCTATTATTTCAATGTATCATGTTAACACATCAAATAAGACACATGATCATGTTAACAAATGCTAATAAATAATAAAACCCTACTACAATTCTGATAAAGTCCTTAATAAAGTATGAAGAAATACAGTCTTCATATGGTGAGTGTGTTCGTGTGCTGTGTTTCAAACCTGAACCACAGGTTTAGTGGTACAACATTGACTAGAATTAAATAGAACAATAAAATTCCTAACAGAGGAATTCCTATGAAAGTAAGGAACAAAACAAGGATTCTAAAAATCACCACCAGTATTATAAAAATTCTAGATGTGGCAGTTTTTAAAGATAGGAAAATGAAAGATAAATATTGGAAGAGAAAGAAATTATAATTACTTGCAGATGATATGACTAAAAAAAATAGAAATCCAAAAGAACATTGATAGCAAGAGTGATTTTTGAAATGGCAAGCATGGTTGGAGGACTGTCCATGGATATGCTTGGCTAGTTAGATTGTTCTCCAAGTGATGGAATACTAGAGAGCTGTTAAAATTCTGGAGTTGATTATTTACTGACATGGAGAAGTAGCCTTGATAATGTTAGATGAAATAAGTAAATTGCAAACCAGAGGCATGCTATAATCCCATCTTTGTTTAAAATTAGGAGGGGGAAGATGAAAGGAATAAGCATACATTATACATAAAAATGTATATAAAAGGGTTAACTGTATGTCTCTAAGATGTGGTATAATATGGGACTTTTTTTCTTATTTTATATATTTATGTAATGTTTGAATAGTTTGTACTGACACTGATTTCTTTAGTAAACATAAGGGGAGAAAAACAATGAAGACATATTTTAAAATGCCTGGTTGGGGAAGAGAGGAAAAGAAGAAAGCAATGATAATGGTGCTCACAGCAGCAAGAAGCTAAAGATGAGACAAATACATTTTCATGGAATATGGGAGTCCACAGAAACCTTTTGCCAGAAGAATTGCAATAGCAATCAACTGAGTATTTTCCACGAAGGATAAAGGTTTCTGTGTGTCTCACAATTGATCATGGGATCTTTGGTCCCATTAACACCTGACAGACTGTGGTTTTCTATTTATTTCTTCTCATCTCCTCAAACCAGTTGATTTTGAACAAGTAGTGTGAGAGTTACATAGGTACTACCTCACAGTGTCTGCAGAATAGTGATGTGAACATTCTTGATTCAGATGCGGAGGTGATATGACCTAGCACCTACCAACTTCAAGAATCTGTGTTGTACTTTAGCCTTTCCTGGTTGAAGTTTTAATATGTTATAATAATAATTGTAATATATGTGGACTATATATACATATATATGTGTGTGTGTATATATATAAAATTCATAGCCAGAGGCTAATTTGATAACTTTAACTGATAATAAGGCCAGTCCTATATTAATCTGTGCTGTGCTAAATTACTGCAGTCATGTCTGACTCTTTGTGACTCTATTGGACTGTAGCCCACCAGGTTCCTTTGTTCATGGGATTCTCCAGGCGAGAATACTGGCCTGGTCTGCCATGCCCTCCTCCAGGGGATCTTCCTGACCCAGGGATCAAACCCGCATCTCTTACATCTCTTGCATTGGAAGGCGGGTTCTTTACCACTGGCGCCACCTGGGAAGCCCCTACATAAATCTGACCACTGACAAAAAATGGTACTTAAGTTTTATTATTTGTAGGGAACTAGGAGAAAAATAATCACTAATTACTTTAAAAAGGTGTATAGAGTCTATAGTCACAGGTAGGGGAGAAACATAACTCATAAAGTCTTCTTTTATTCTTAATATTAGGACTTGAGCACTAGTAACATGTGGGAACATATTTGCTCTGATATCTATACACTTTCACTTACAAAGTATTAAATATCATAAATATATAACACTGGGAATATAAAGTAAAACTGAGATATAATACATAATTTTGCTCATTTGTCTTGCTTTTCACTAGCTTTTATCCAGTAATTAGTCATGATATTGGCACACAACATAATAGCTGGTTGATATAACTATGAATAGATGAGTTGATTCATTGAGAAGCATTCAAACCAGTGATTTAGATTAATATGAACCAAGCCACCAATTGAATGACAGTAATAATCTTTCTCACCCAGCCATCTAGCTGTTTTGAATTTGGCAACCTGAGAATATTATTCTGGAAAACCAAATAAATATTCTCTGTAGAAGAAGATAAAAAATGGGCATTAAATACTTCTCTTTTAAAAGGCAGTTTCCCATAAGGAAATAGAGACATAAGCAAAAAAGAGACATCATAGTAAGATCAGAGCCTTCTGCTGAGACAGAGCATTGGATAGAGACATATATTTGACCTTCAAGATCTCAATAGAATAATGATCCTTGTGTCACATCTATATACATAAGTAGTAGCCAGTATTTCATCTTCACTTACAAAGGGATTTTATTACTATGCCTGTTTATTGGGGTCTCTATCTTTGAGTGCTCACATATATAAACACTTACATCCAGACAGAGATAAACTATCTTCAATGTGAAGAGCTCAAGGTAATGTCTTATTAAAATCTTGAATCTTCTTTATTTTACTTTATAACTCTCCATGGGTGACTCACCCAGTCACAAAATGAAAAACACAAGTCAAACTAATGGCAGAATACTGCAGTCACCCACGACATCTGTTATTGTTGTATTGTTTTCCAATTTGCTGGTATGAGCTTTGAGTAATGAATGATAACTTGGAACTACCATTCTTTGAGAATATGTAAAATTTTTTAAAAATCTCAAAAACTTCTAATAAACGTACTAAACAGTTCTTCATTTTACCTTGATATTTTGAGTTGCTGCTCAGATAACAGCAATTAGTCCTGACATTGTAAATGTCAAATATCAAGGCACAATTGTATACTGTGCTTTGTGCAGTGCTTATGGGAAATCAGATTCTGGAAGTGACTACTTTTCAGAATCTAAACTACCAATTAAGCTTATCCCTTAAGGTCACTTCTTATAAAGTAAAAGAAAGTGGTATAAATAAATATGACAATTTATTCATGTCATCATTAGAATGCACTTATCACAGAATATATGGTCAAGAATAGGTAGATGTATGTCTATACATTAAACATCATATAGGATAACACTCATTTTTAAGGATCAAGGTATTTTTATAATGGTCATTTTAAAAGTATTTCTTGACTTTTAATTTTTAAAATGACAAAATGTACACATAATGTAAAAAAACTCATGTTTCTACTGTTTAGAATTAACTGAAAGTAAAACCATGGATGAAGTAGAAATCCTCCGTGAACACTGTAATTTACCTTCTTGTCTCCCCAGAGGTAAACACTCACTGTAACCGTTCAGTAAGTATCTGTCCAGTTAAAGTTTTATAGTTATCTATTTATATTTATTTAACAAATTCTTAAGTACTTAGTGTGTACTAGATGGTTAACACTTTCCAAAGATTTGCTTATTTAATCCTCATAGTAATCTACATTTTATGGATGCTCATTTTACCAAGGAGTAATTAAATAACTTGCCCAAGGTCTTAAGAGGTAATAAGATGTTGAGTTATATCCAGAGTCAGTCTGTACATATTCATGTTTTTATCTATAATATTTAGAAAGAATTTCATTAGTTTTCTGTGCCTTACAAAAGTTACATGAATTATATACTGAATTTATTCAGCAATTTGTTCTTTTTTTCACTCAACATTACGTAACTGAGATCTTCTAATGATATGTGTATGTATCTATTTAGTTTATTTTCACCATTGCATTATCTGTTACATGAATATACCACAATAGATGTATTACATCACTGGATAATTGGGTTCTTCCCAAATTGTCTGTATTGAAATACACACATTTAAAAAAAATATTATGATGCACACATGTGATAACTGCTCTAGATTTTTATAAGAAGAGAATTTGTTGTTTTATAGAGTGTGTGCATTTTTAATTTGCTTCGTGCTGCCAAAACAGAACTCTTAAATGTTCTGGGGTAAAAGTGATGATCTGAAAGATGGCTGGCCCCAGGTATACATAAACCTTCTCCCAGCAGTACAAGAAATAATCTGAGTTATGCTGTTAAGGGATTTTGCAGATATAATTAAAATCCCAAATCAGTGGATTTTAAAATAGGGAGATTATCTGGGGTGGACTTAATAATCAGGTGAACTCTTTAAAGGGACTGGGCTCTTTCCACAGAGAAAAAAAAATTAAACCACAAGAGATTTTTGACACAAGAGATGTTCTCTGTTGCTAGCTATGAATATGGAGAAATGATATTAATAGGATCTGTGGGTGGCTTTAGGAGCTGATAATGACCCCCAACCAAGAGTCAGCCAGAAAATGGGAATTTCACTCCTTCAACCACACACACACACACACACACACACACACACACACACACACACACACACACACATACCTGAATATCGACAACAACATAAACACGCTTAGTAGATTCTACCCCAGAGTCTCCCGACCAGAACAGAGCAAGTCAAAATCTTGATTTCATCCCTGTAAGAATCTAAGCAGGTAACCCAGTTATGTTGTGTCTGGACTTTTAACCTACAGAAGTATGAGGTAATAAATGGATATGGTTTTAAGCTGCTCAGTTTGTGGTTATTTGTTAGGCACCAATAGAAAACTAACACTGTGTCAAGTTTTACTCTTATAAACGGTATATAAAATTTCCTTTAGCTTCATATCTTCACCGACACTTGATATTTTTAAATATTTTAATTTTTCCAGTCTGGTGGATAAAATATGACATGCTATTGTTGTTTTAATTTGAATATCCTTGTTTACTAGCAACCAGATGATTTTATAGATGATTAAAGTTAAACCAGATTGAATGTATTTACTGTCATACAGCTAATTAAGAAGCAGAACAAGGATTAAAAGTTTGACTTAATAAAGTGAGATATAACTCTTCTGAAAGCCCGCTAAAAAACTTTTATCTCAGTCATTCAATAAATATAAAGAGAATGTATGTCTTACATCTGCATCACTATACATTATCTTCCTTAGTAGCACAGATGGTAAAGAATCTGTCTGCAATGCAGGAGACCTGGGTTCAATCCCTGGTTCAGAAAGATCCCTTGAAGAAGGGAATGGTAACCCACTGCAATATTCTTGCCTAGAGAATTCCATGGACAGACCATGAGGTCGCAAAAAGTCAGGCACGACTGAGCGATGAACACACACACACACACACATTATCACTGTAATAGAAATATATTCTACAGCTGAAAGACAATCTGAGAAAAATATGGTTGAGATGAGGAAAGGGATAATTATGTATTTCATTGGTTTTTCATAAAATGTGTCCTATTGACTAAATTTTTACTAATCATTAGAGCTGCCACTGTCAAAACAAGCATGCACTGTTCCCTAATTCTTTTTCCATTAACAATTAAATAACATAATGACAGAACCTGACAGAATAAACATGCACTATGAATTCAATACCTTTTTACAGTAGTTACTATGTAACTGCTACCCAAGATCCTGATATGCTCTGCAAATATAAAATGGTGATAGGAAAACTTCTGTAGATTACAAATTCACCTCTGAAGTAAAAGTCACAGATTTTTATTTGGCTGTTTATTCAATATAGTAACAGCAATGCTTTGCATGCTAATTGTATTTTTCTTAAGATATTGAAAATTAAATAAAAAAATAAGAATGGCAGTCCTTAAAGTAATAATGGTAACTGTTAAAATGTTCAAATCTGTAATGAGTACACTTTCTCTACCAATGAATTCCAGATTTTAGTTAATTGAATATTAGCAGAGTTTAGAGGGAATGCCTCTATGTGGCTAAACATTAAAAAACAAGTTCAAACATATGAACACTTATCAAGGTGAGGCCTAGACATAAAACAGGGCTTAAGTCCTCCTAGACTCCTTGCTCTCCATTCCCCTAAATCACCAACTTATTCATGTCCAGTCTAAGATGTCTCTTGGATTTTTCTCCTCAGGTTACCTCTTCTACTATTGGCTTAGTTCTGATCCTCATCTTCTCCAGATGGAATTTTTAAATATTCTCTTATCTTATCCCCTGCCTATGTCTTCATTCTTTACCAATCCACATTTTAATATCAATATTTATCTTCCTAAACCCAGGTCTTCTTCTATACTGTCCAATATGGTAGCCACTAGTGACATGTGACTAGTAAAATTAAAATTAATTAAAATGAAATAAAATTAAAATGTCACCACAGTTTCTACAAGTGGTTAATAATATGTAGCCAACAGCTACTACTTTGCACATTGCCAATACCCACTATTTCCATTATTACAGAAGATTTTGATAGGTGGTGAGGCTCTCAATTATTGGTTTACAGTTTTAGTAAGATATCAGATTCAAACTCTGAATCCACACAAAATTTGTACAAGAATGTTTATAGCAACATTATTCAAAATAGCCATTAGTTGAAAATAACCTAAATATCAATCAACCAAAAAAGGATAAACAATTCATGATATATCCATACAATGGTATACTATTCAATAATAAATTGAGAATAAAGTATAACACTTGCTACAACATGAATGAACCTTGAAGATGCTAAGTGAAAGAAGCCAGACACAAAAGACCACATATTTTATTATTCTATTTATATGTAAGGTCCAGAATAAGCAAATCCATGGAGGTAGAATGCAGATAGTTCTGATTTTTGTAACGCTTTGTAAATATACTATAACCAAAGAACTGTAAACTTTAAAGTTGTGAATTTTATGATATGTGAATTGTATGTTAATAAAGATACAATTGTTTAAAACAAGAACAACAAAAAGAATTGAATTGTGGAGGTTTTAAACATCAGACCCTGGATCCTGACTCATTCCCACAAAATAACAGTCTCTATGCAGGATATAGGAAGATAGATAGTGCTAGAAATATAATATATAATATTTATATAATATCTATCTATTTATCTATCATATATCATTTATCTCATCTATATATATATATATATATATATATATATATATATATCAATATCAACGGGCTATCCTGATATTCAAACAAGGTTGAAAACTACTGCTGTTCGCTATGATTCCCTGAAGGACAGGGACCATGTCTTACTGAGCTTTTGATACTCAAAAATACTATAAATGAATCAAAATGGAATTGTAAAAAATGTTCAAATAACCTACAGGAAGGCAGTAATAGTAAAACAGTCAAACAGAAATGGAGAGAACAAAAGACATAAGCAAATGAATACAATGGCCTTACCATAACAACAATTATATTAAATGTATATGACCTGTGCTGTGCTTAGTTGCTCAGTTGTGTCCGACTCTTTGAGATCCCAGGGACTGTAGCCCACCAGGCTCCTCTGTCCATGGGGATTCTCTAGGCAAGGATACTGGAGTGGGTTGCCATGCCCTCCTCCAGGGGCTCTTCCCAACCCAGGGATCAAACCCAGGTCTCCCACATAGCAGGTAGATTCTTTATTATCTGAGCTACCAGAGAAACCCCAGAATACTGGAATGGGTAGCCTATCTCTTCTCCAGAGGAACTTCCTGACCCAGTAGTCGTACCAGGACCTCCCGCTTTGTAGGAAGATTCTTTACCAGCTAAGCTACCAGGGAAGCCCATATGATCTAAATATACCAACTAAAACACAGAGATTATCACATTGAATTTAAAGCCTGATCCAACTGTATTCTGTGTACAAGAAACTTTCTTCAAATATAATAATATAGGCAAATGTAATATAAATATATATATATAATAAATATAAATATATATTTAAAACACAGAAATTATCACAATGGATCTTTAAAGCCTTACCCAACTCTATTCTGTGCATAAGAAGCTCTCTTCTGCTGTCTCGCATATAGGGTCATCATTACCATCTTGCTAAATTCCATATATATGCATTAATATACTGTATTGGTGTTTTACTTTCTGATTTACTTCACTCTGTATAATAGGCTCCAGTTTCATCCACCTCATTAGAACTGATTCAAATGTGTTCTTTTTAATAGCTGAGTAATATTCCTTTGTGTGTATGTACCACAACTTTCTTATCTATTCATCTGCCAATGGACATCTAGGTTGCTTCCATGTCCTAGATATTGTAAAGAGTGCTGCAGTGAACATTGGGGTACACGTGTCTCTTTCAATTCTGGTTTCCTCGGTGTGTACAACCAGCAGTGGGATTGCTGGGTCATATGGCAGTTTTATTTCCAGTTTTTTAAGGGATCTCCGCACTGTTCTCCATAGTGGCTTGATTAGTTTTCATTCCCACCGACAGTGTAAGAGGGTTCCCTTTTCTCCACACCCTTTCCAGCATTTATTACTTGTAGACTTTTTGATAGCAGCCATTCTGACCTGCATGAGATGGTACCTCATTGTGGTTTTGATTTGCATTTCTCTGATAATGAGTGATGTTGAGCATTTTTCATGTGTTTGTTAGCCTTCTGTATGTCTTCTTTGGAGAAATGTCTATTTGGTTCTTTGGCCCATTTTTTGATTGGGTCGTTTATTTTTCTGGTATTGAGCTGCATGAACTGCTTGTATATTTTTGAGATTAATTCTTTGTCTGTTTCTTCATTTGCTATTATTTTCTCCCATTCTGAAGGTTATATTTTCACCTTGCTTATAGCTTCCTTCATTGTGCAAAAGCTTTTAAGTTTAATTAGGTCCCATTTGTTTATTTTTGCTTCTATTTCCATTACTCTGGGAGGTGGGTCATAGAGTACCCTGCTGTGATTTACATCAGAGAGTGTTTTACCTATGTTTTCCTCTAGGAGTTTTATAGTTTCTGGTTTACATTTAGATCTTTAATCCATTTTGACACAGATAGAAAGAACAGACTTTTGGACTCTGTGGGAGAAGGCGGAGGTGGGATGATTTGAGAGAATAGCATTGAAACATGTATTACCATATGTGAAATAGATCACCAACCCAAGTTTGATGCATGAAACGGCACTCAAAGCCAGTGCACTGGGACAACCCTGAGGGATGGGATGGCGAGGGAGGTGGGTGGGAGGGTTAGGATGGGGGACACATGTGCATCCATGGCTGATTCATGTCAATGTATGGCAAAAACCACTACAATATTGTAAAGTAATTAGCCTCCAATTAAAATAAATTAATTAATTTTAAAAACACATCATCAACTAATGCTGATCCATATTGATGTATGGCAAAACCCATCAAAATATTGTAAAGTAATTATACTCTAATTAAAAAAATTTTAAAAGAATGAGAACAGATCATCCAGAATGGATAAAGAAGCTGTGGTGCATATATACAATGGACTATTACTCAGCTGTAAGGAATGCATTTGGGTCAGTTCTAATGAGGTGGATGAATCTAGAGCCTATTATACAAAGTGAAATAAGTCAGAAAGAGAAAGACAAATATGGCATGTTAAAGCATATATATGGAATCTAGAAGGATGGTACCGATGAACCCATCTGCAGAACAACAATGGAGACACAGACACAGAGAACACACTTGTGGACTCACTGGGGGAAGGAAAGGGTGGGACAAATTGAGAGAGTAGCTCTGACACATATACATGATCCTTTGTAAAACAGAGAGCCAGTGGGGATTTGCTGCGTGACTCAGGGAGCTCAGCCCAGTGCTCTGTGACAACCTGGAGAGGTGGGATGGGGTGGGAGGTGGGAGGGAGGTTCAGGAAGGAGAGGATATGTGTGTACCTATGACTGATTCACACTGATGTATGTCAGAAACCAACACAATATTGTAATTGTCCTTCAATTAAAAATAAATAAATTTTAAAAAATAATCTATAACAAAAAAAGTTCTCTTCAAATATAATCATATAGGCATGTGGAATGTAAATACATACGTGTATATATATATATACACACACACATACATGCATGAATGTGTGCTCAGTTGATTCATTCGTGTCTGACTCTTTTGTGATGCCATGGACTGTGACCTGCCAGGCGCCTTTGTCCATAGAATTTTCCAGGCAAGAATACTGGAGTGGGTTGCCGTTTCCTACTCCAGGGGATCTTCATGTTCCAGAGATCGAACCTGCATCTCCTGAGTCTCCTGCAATGGCAGGCAGATCCCTTACCACTGAGCCACCTGGGAAGCCCTTAAAATACGATGCTACTTACAATTTCCTCAAAAAAGTGAGATATATCAGGGCTGTTATCTCTGTCTGGGCAAGGCCATAGGCTGCCCTCTGTTGTGAGGCAGAGCTGTAGAATGAGCTCTGCAGCTGTCCTGGTCCTCTGCCCAAGCTTCTTGGTTGAGCAGGACTGGAGACTATGCTCAACAGTTTGTAAGGGCTGCTCATTTGCTTCCCTGTCTTGGTTAGTCACAGAGTGTACTCCATAGCTGCCAGACATCTATGGCCATGGTTCCTGGTGGGGTGGACCAGAGGTTATGCTAAGCAGTTAGATGGGGCAGTAAACTTGCTTCCCTTCCTGGGGAGGACTATATATAGCATGGGCTCCATTGCTAGTATTGTATGTTAGCTGCAGACCCATACTAGGCAGAACCACATGCTGAGCTCCCCGGCATTCTCTGCTTAGGGGCCACCACCTGCCAGAAATGGTCTGCCAAGAAGCAGCTGTATTCTCTGCCCCTACTTTCTGTTTATCTTTTGTCTTTCTTTTTTAAAATCTGTTCCCTAGTGGTCCAGATCCACAGATTACCCCAATGATCCCTGTGAGATGAAAACCAAGTGGTTCTCCCAGGAAGTGTCCTGCAATGCTAGAAAAACTGAATGTTTACCCTGGGGTCTCTTTTTCTCACTGGAGAAATCGTAGGCCCAGTGTAGTGCTAAGTTAAATTTTTGCCACCTTTTTCAAGGACAATTCTGCAATATGCATCACACTATGTCTACTTCTGCATCTAGAACAAGTAAATAAAATTGTATGAAAAATTATGCAAAAGTATGTACAAACATCAGCATCCACAAAGTGGAAAGGGCTGTTGAATTTAATATTTAACTTTGGATATAAAGGTCTGGAACTTTGTGCTGTGCTGGTTCTAGAAATGGACTATGTACAATTATTGGAAGAATTCTGAGTGCTATTCCAAAATAGTTTATGGGTGACTTTGCACGGTGCCTGACATATTTTCAATATGTTCATTCCAGTGGAAATAGTCTCTAAAAATTCTTGATTAAAAAAAAAAATGGTACTAGGAGGGATAACACATAAACCTATTCATATTTAGAGTGAATGGATTCCTCATCTAAAATACAGAACATTAAAAGAAAAAAAAAAAACTATTTAAGGGATTCTTTTCTAAATTTCCCTGAAGATGGTATAGAAATAGAACCATTCTAGATGCACGAGTATAGTCACTTCATTACATACAATGACAGCCTTAGGGCATTTGTTCTTAATTTTAATTCTCTCTCTAGAACCCAAATGAGAAATGGTAGCAGTTACTGAAATGAAAATCAGAGAATAGGTTTCTAATAACCAGACCCTGCCTGCACGTAATTGTGGATAAGGGGGAAAGCAGGAGGGACAGACCTAGGACATGGGGTATTATCTAGGATACTTAGACTGATGTGGTCAGCTCTGTCATGGGGCCCTAAGTAACAAGAGGAAATTGAGCCCAGTCATTCATTTATCTGACGAATATTCATATATACACAGACTCTGGTAGGCATCAATACAATAAAGAAAATAAAATATAGTCCCTGTCTTCAAGACTATGCTAAGCAATTAGTTTTTTAAACTACATAATTGCTAAATAAAATAAATACTGAGGGAGAGGGATGGACTGTGAGTTTGGGGTTGGTAGATGCAAGCTATTACATTTAGAACGGATAAACAATAAGGTCCTAATGTATAGCACAGGGAACTATATTGAATATCCTGTGACAAACCATAATGGAAAAGAATATGAAAAAATGTATTTATGTGTATAACTGAGTCACTTTGCTGTCTAGCAGAGACTGGCTCAACATTATAAATCAACTATACTTCAATAAGAAAACAATTTTAAAAAGTAAATATTAATCAATGTGTTAAGTGATTGTATTTGTTTTCTATTGCTGTGCCACAAATCACCATAAATCTAATGACTAATTACACATCCATTTCTTACTTCATGGTTCTATAAATCAGGAGTCCAGACACAGGTTGGCTGGGCCCCCTGATCAGGAAGTCATCAGACTGAAATCAAGGTGTTAGCCGAACTGTGTTTTGATCTGGAGCTCAGGATTCTTTTCAAAAATCAGTCAGGTGGTTAGAAAAGTTAAATTCATTTGCAATTGTATGCTTGAGATCTGTTTTATTGCTGGCTTTCAGCCAGGCATCACACTCAGTTACTAGAGGCCACTGTAGGGTCCTTGGGACACAGCATGGTGTCTTCTATAGGCCTTCTCATACTTTTATGCTTCAAATCTTTCTCACTTCAGAAAGGGCTCAGTCCCTTTTAACAGCTCTCCTGATTAGGTCAGGCCATGCATGATGATATTCCTTTTGATGAACTCAAATTAAACTAATTAGTTCCCTAATAATGGGAGTAATATCCCCATCGTATTCACAAGCCCTGTCCACACTAAAGGGAAGAGGATTATACAGTGCATATATACCAGAGAGTGGAAATCTTGGGGTCTATCTGAGAATTCTGCCTAGCACAGTGATATTAAATACATAGATAAATTCAATGCCCCAAACCACAGAGCGGGGGCCATCAAACACTGTTTAGGGCAAGAATAGTAAGCAGCAAGCTCACCCGACACATTCTTCCTTGCTGGTGTCAGAACTCCTTTGCTAAATGGCTCCAGGCAATTTCTCACTGAACTGAAATATGGTTCAACAATCCATTTGTAACAAAACAAGTTGAAACTGCTTTCTCACTCTTAGCCTAGGGTAATTAGGTAAGTTGTCCCAGAGGACTTGATGTTTGTGCCTCTAAGAATGAATACAAAAAATCATTATCTGTAAAAGCAGAGGAAGTACATACAGTTCAGGCAGAAAGAACTATTTCTGCAAGAATATAAAGGTATAGCAAAGCATGGGATTTTCAGGGTAAATAGTTTCATGTTTCTGGAGGGTAAAATACAAGTAGAAAAGATAGAGTGCGAAGTACAGCCTGGGGCCAGACTATAAAGAAATTCAGAAACTGTGTTAGTGATTTTATCCTATGGATAGGTTGACCATATAATATATCATCTAAACTGGAACATTTTTGAGATGGAAAGGTGAAACTATTAACGATAATGCCAGGACTACAGGTATAAACTGGAATTGCCCCAAGCAAACCCTACTTAAAGGCACTGACAAAACAAAGGAGGATTTTAATCTGGAGAGTAACCTTGAACAAGGGCATAGAAGAAGGTGGTTGGAAAATCAAAGCCCTATTTTATTCAAATGCAGTTTCCCCCTTGGCCACTCAGCTGCAAATTGTACCAATTTGTTAGATGGTCCTGGCTTTTGGTAAAGGTTTTCGTCTAAATTTTTCATAATCACAATGAGAGTCGTACTAGCTATTTTAGATTATTGCTGAATTACATCTGGATGATGTGAAAAAGAATGCTTACCCTCCTATAACATTTAAGGCATCATGTAGCTATATATGACAAACCCACAGCAAGCATCACCCTCAATGGTGAAAAATTGAAAGCATTTCCCCTAAAATCAGGAACAAGACAAGGGTGCCCACTCTCACCACTACTATTCAACATAGTTTTGGAAGTTTTGGCCACAGCAATCAGAGCAGAAAAAGAAGTAAAAGGAATCCAGATAGGAAAAGAAGAAGTGAAACTCTCGCTGTTTGCAGATGACACGATCCTCTACATGTTAAGTTATGACGATAACTTAACACACAAACACTTGAAAAGTTTATAAAAGAATCCAAATTGTGGTTTTTCTACCAATCAGAAAAACCACACCAGGCTTCCCTGGCGGCTCAAGAGTAAAGAATCTGCCTGCAATGTGAGAGACCTGGGTTTGATCCCTGGGTTGGGAAGATCCCCTGGAGGAGGGCATGGCAACCCACTCCAGTATTCTTGCCTGGAGAATCCCCATGGACAGAGGAGCCTTGCTGGCTACAGTCCATGGGATCTCAGAGTCGGACACCACTGAGTGACTAAACACACACAATAAATACAAATTGGAAACCATCTTCAATTCCGTGATGCTGTTATTTTCTGTGTCATTTTGTGAAAACATAAGCTGAATAAATAGCTCAAGTCATGAAAACACAGCAGGAAGAATGCTATTCCTCTGAATAAATACCCTTTAATGAACTGAACTCCATCGTGGTGATATAACTTTAGATTCAACCATGTAAAATAGGTACATGATTCTAAATTACTCTAAAGTTTTTATCTGGATAACAAATAGAAGTTTGCTTTTCTTATTTTTCATCATCTGGGATGACATGATGTGGTTAAATATCACTTAAATTCACCATGTAAATTGGATAGAGACTATTTTATAATGTGAACCATTAACAATGGAATAAATTCTAGCTATTTTCCCTTGGGTATGGTATCTCAGTTTATGAATGTATTTGTACTTCATAAATCATTCTCAAGAGCAAAGATAAAAAATGGAAATCCATTTTCTATAGACCCCATGGGTCTTCATTTAATTTTTAATGAAATAGGGAAGATACTTTATCAATGGCAACAAAAAAATAGTTTCAACATTCAGCTTTGCAAAAAGACTTATTGAAAATGTCAAAGACCTTCCAAATATAATGGACTTGTAAAGGAAGATGTGGTGTGAGAGAAGAAGAAATATAATATTTAACTATGAAAAGTGGAGAATGACTAAAATTTAACAATATATGATAGCATCATGCAACACTTCCCATTTCAGCAGGAAACAGATAAAGAATGTTGGATATTTAAAAGACCAATTAATTTTCCAAGGCTAATATTTGTCACTGTGCTACCATATTTTCCAGGAGATTTGCTCATTATTTGAAATCTATACTTTTGGATTGTGACAATCATCAATTTGTACTTGATATGTTAGTGTCTGCTTGACTGAATTTTTTAGTTACATCTTGCAAATTGTAACAAAAATAGGAGAGAAAAATTATATCTAACTGCGAATTTTGTTGACCCAGTGAATACTTTTGTCTCTAATTTTCTTTTCCACTTACACCCTTTTTATATTCATATATTCACTCATTCATTTGTTCATGCATTCATTATTTATATAGGGACTGTTTTATGCAATAAAACAGACAAGGTACAGTGATGGATAGCAAAATATGTGTCTTAGTTCTAATAAGATTTACAGAAGGTAATTTAATACAAAACAAAGTTTAGGTCAGGTCAAGAGAACTACATATAAAGGGAAGATTCAGGAAAGGTGTGATAGAGAAGTTGACTTTTAACAAGACAAGGCAGGTTGTGGAAGTCAAGATTTGAAAGAATGAGTTAAGAGAAAGGATAGCAGATGCAAAAAATAAGAGTCTAAAAAAAGCGAAAGAAGATAGAAAATATCAGAACAATAAATAGTCATGTTTTCCTGGACATTTGGTAATCATTTCTAGTGTATGCAGGTCAGTGGAAGGAGAGAAGTGTGGAAACGTGGGTTTGGGTGAAATTGGGCAGTGACTTGAAAGGCAATATGAGACACAGTTTGCTAAACTTGTGTATCATTTGGGCTTCCCAATTGGCGCTTGTGATCAAGAACCTGCCTATCAATGCAGGAGACCTAAGAGATGTGGGTTTGATCCTTGGGTTGGGAAGATCCCCTGGAGGAGGGCATGGCAGCCCACTCCAGTGTTCTTGCCTGGAGAATCCTCAAGACAGAGGAGCCAGGTGGGCTACAGTCCATAGGGTCGCAAAGAGTCAGACATGACTGAGCGACTAAGCACAACTCATGCACAGAGTATCATTTAAGACTCTTTTTTGTTTGTTTATTTTCTAATGTAAATCATATTTTAAATCAGATATATGGAGTCATAATTTATACATAAATGCATCCATTTTAAATCTATAATTTAAGGAATTTTGACATATATATAAAACCATGTAACCACTACTAAAATCAGACAAGAAACATTCCCAACATCCTAATCTCTCCTTATGCCCCTGTGCACTTAACTTCTAACTCCATTTCTTTTGTAACTAGTAATGTTGAGCATCTATTTGTATGCTCATTAATCACTTATACATCTTCATTTGTGTCATGATATTCAAATTTTTGCCATTTTTATTGGGTTATTTATCTTTTCATTTTCCATTTGTAGGCATCCTTTACATGATCTAAGTCCTTGGTTAGATACATGTTCTATAAATATTTTCTCCCAGTATATATTTTGTCTTTTAATTTTACTTTCAAAGAGCAGAATTTTTTTCTTATTTTATTCAAATTCAATTTACCATTTTAGGTTTTTTTTGTTTGTTTTTTTAGTAATTCCTGCCTTTCGTGCCCTATATAACAAATCACTGGCTACTTTTAATTCTAACTGGCTACTTCTACTTCTAAGCACAAGCTACTCCAGTACTCTTGCCTGGAGAATTCCATGGACAGAGGAGCCTGGTAGGATACAGTCTGTGAGGTTGCAAAGATTTGGACATCCCTGCGTGACTAACACATGCACTTGTAATTTAGGGAAATATGCTGTTTTTCCCATAAATATTGTAGTTTTGTCTTTTATCTTTAGGCTTCTGAATAATTTCATATTATTATTTTTTATTTATGGCATGAGGTTCAATTTAAGGTTTATACTTTTTTTTTTTTACATAAGGATACCAGTTATTTTATCACCACTTGTCAAAAATACTGTTGTTTCCTGTGTTTTCTATTGCTGCTGTAACAAATTTCCACAAACTTAGGAGCTTGAAGCCGAGCACATTTATTATCTTACCGTCTGTAGTTCAGAAACATAACATGGGTCTCAGCAGGCCAAAATCAAGGGGTTCTCAGGCCTGTGTACCTTTCTGGAGGCACTCAGGGAGAATCCATTTCCTTGCTCTTTCAGGCTATTGGTAGGATCCAGTTTCTTATCATTGCAGGAATGGGGTCCGTTTCCTTGTTGGTTGTCATCTGAGGGGTTGTACTAACTTCTGGAGGCCACCTCTAATTCCTGTGTCCTCTTTCTATATTCAATGCCAGCAACTGTTAGTTAAGTAAATTAAAAGATGCTTACTCCTTGGAAGGAAAGTTATGACCAACCTAGACAGCATATTGAAAAGCAGAGACATTACTTTGCCAACAAAGGTCTATCTAGTCAAGGTAATAGTTTTTCTAGTGGTCATGTATGGATGTGAGAGTTGGACTATAAAGAAAGCTGAGCGCTGAAGAATTGATGCTTTTGAACTGTGGTGTTGGAGAAGGCTCTTGAGAGTCCCTTGGACTGCAAGGAGATCCAACCAGTCCATCCTAAAGGAGATCAGTCCTGGGTGTTCTCTGGTAGGACTGGTGTTGAAGCTGAAACTCCAATACTTTGGCCATCTGATGTGAAGAGCTGACTCATTTGAAAAGACCCTGCTGCTGGGAAAGATTGAGGGCAGGAGGAGAAGGGAACGACAGAGGATGAGATGGTTGGATGGCATCACCGACTCAATGGACATGGGTTTGGGTGGACTCCGGGAGCTGGAGATGGACAGGGAGGCCTGGCGTGCTGCAGTTCATGGGGTTGCAAAGACTCAGACACGACTGAGCTACTGAACTGAACTGAACTGAAGCTTTGAATGTCTCCTGTCTCTTCTAGTGTCTCTTCTATCTGACTGACGCTTCTGCCTTCACTTTTAAGAATTCATGTGTTTACATTGGGCTTCTCAGGTGGCCCTAGTGGTAAAACCTCACCTGTCAATGCAGGAGATGTAAGAGACGTGGCTTCGATCCCTGGGTCAGGAAGACCCCTGGAGGAGGTCCTGGCAACCCACTCCAGTATTCTTGCCTGGAAAATCCCATAGACAAATGAGCCAGGCAGGCTGCAGGCCATAGGGTCACAAACAGTCAGGTATGACTGAGTGACTAAGCATGCACACACATGTTTACAGTAGGCCCATGTGGATTATGCAGGACTATCTCCCTACTTATGGTCCTTAATTCTAATTCCACCTGTAAAGTCCCTTTGCCATGAAACACAGCATACACAGGCTGTAAGGGCCAAAGATTATGAGAACCAAAATACTGCCTACCACAGTTCCCTTCCAAATCACCTTGACACGTGTATGTAAAATCAATTATCCAAATATGTGTGGTTCTATTTCTGGACTCTCTATTCTGTTTCATGGATCTAAATTTCTATTCTATGCCAATAACGCACTGTCTTGATTACTGTAGATTTACATTAAGTCTTGATAGTTGGTAGTTCAATCTTTCAACTTGTTCTTTTTCAAAATTGTTTTGGCTCTACAGGGTCATTTGCATTTCCATATGAATTCTATATGCAGATTGTCAATACAATCAGAATTGAATTGAATCTATAGTTAAATTTGGGGATAATTAGTATCATAACTATCTTGCATCTTCCAAATCATGAGCATGATACACTTCATTTCTTTGGGCTTTGCTGGTGGCTCAGATGGTAAAGAATCTGCCTGCAATGCAGGAGACCCAGGTTTCATCCCTGCTCTTCCAAATCATGAACATGATTCACTTATTTAGGCCTTTCTTAATTTTTTCTTTTATTAAAGATGTTAATCTTTTCAAAGGAATTTGCGATGTGAATTCTGGTCTCATGAAAATAGCTGGAATACATTCATCCCTCTTATATTTTCAAAAAAGTTTATTTTTCCTCCCTTGATATTTGATAGAATTCACCATTTAAACCACTTCTGGGCCTATTACAGTTTTCTTTATGAGAACATATTTCATTTCAAATTCCATGTCTTTAATGGATGTATTTGTATTAATATTTCCTATGTTTACTTGCACCAGTTTTAGTAGTTTGCATCTTTAAAGGAATTTTTCCATTTCATCAAAGTTATCAAATTTATTGGCATAAATATTATGTTTATTTATTTATGTTGTTGCTGTTTTAGTTGCTAAGTCGGGTCTGACTCTTGAGATCCCATGGACTGCAGCCCACCAGACTATGTCCATGGAATTTTTCAGGCACCAATACTGGAGTGGGTTGTCATTTCCATCTCCAGTGGATCTTCCTGACCCAGGGATCAAACCCACATCTCTAGCACTGGTAGGCAGATTCTTTACCACTGAGCCACCTGGGAAGCCCATGTTTATTCATAATATTCCCTTATTCTTTTAAAATGTTGCATCTCTAGTGAGTTTCTCTTTTCCATTTCTAATATTGCTAATTTGTGCTTCTTCTCTTTATTTCTTAACTCACTTAAGTAGAGCCTTTTCAATTTCACTTATCTGTTTTTTTTTTTTTTTGTTGTTAAGAACCAGCTTTTGGTTAACTCTACTGTTTATTCATTTTCTCTGTCATGGGTCTCTTCTTTTTATGTTTTCTTTCTATTTCATGTTTATTTTGCTTGTTTATTTTATATATTTATAAGGTTACATCCTAAATCGTTTATCTTAGATTTAGCTCTTTTTTAAATACAAGTATTTAATACTGTACAGTATCCTCTGAAATCTAAATCTGCTGAATTTCACATTTTATATCTTTTTTCATTATAATTCACTTCAAAATGTTTTCTAATTTCTTTTACGATTTCTTATTTGATCCAAGGGTGATGTCTCTTTGCCAAATGTTTGGGTATATTTCAAATATCTTTTAGTTATTGGATACTAATTTAGCTTTTTAAATATTTTAATTGTAGGATAATTACTTTACAATATTGTGACGACTTTTGCCATACATCAACATGAATCGGCCATAGGTATATATATGTCCCCTCACTCTTGTACTCCCGCTCCCACCTCCCTCCCCCCGTCCCTCCAGACTGTCACAGAGCACCAGGTTTGGGTTCCCTGTATCATACAACAAACTCCCACCAGCTATCTATTTTACATATGGTAATGTGTATGTTTCAATGCTATTCTCTCAAATCATCCTACCCTCTCCTTCCCTCACTGTGTCCAAAAGTCTATTCTTTATGTCTGTGTCTCCTTTGCTGCCCTTCACGTAGGATCATCAGTACTATATTTCTAGATTCCATATATGTGCATTAATATATGAGATTTGTCTTTCTGTTTATGACTTATTTTTGCTCTGTATAATAGGATTTTTCTTTCTGTTTATGACTTATTTTGCTCTGTATAATAGGCTCCAGATTCATCCACCTCATTAGAGGTGACTCAAATGCATTCCTTTTTATAGCTGAGTAAGATTCCATTGTGTGTATGTACTACAATGTCCTTATCCGTTTATCTGTTGATGGATATCTAGGTTGTTTCCACATGCTAGCTGTAGTAAATAGTACTGCAATGAACACTGGGGGTACATGTGTCTTTTTCAATTATGGTTTCCTCAGGGTATATGCCCAGTAGTGGAACTGCTGGGTCATATGGTAATTTTATTCCTAGTTTTTTAAGGGATCTCCATATTGTTCTCCAAATTTGATATTATTTTCATCAAATTTGGAAAAATAGCCGTTTCTTTTTTCAAATTTTTTTTTGCTGTCTACCCTCTCTCTCCTCCTTCTAGATTTCAATTATGTGTATTGTAGACAACTTGATAGTATCCTACAAGTCACTGTCACTCTCTTCATGGATTTTAAAGCTTTTTTTTTTCCACTGTGCATTTCATTTTTTATAATTTCCATTGCTGTAACTTCAAGTTCATTATACATACATAGTAGATGTATCAATTTGCATTCCTGGCAACAGTGTAAGAGGGTTCTTTTTTTCCCATATACCTTGCAAACGTTAATCATAATACAGATAGATTGGCTCCATTAATGTCAGAAAGTGTAAACTTCAAGATAGTAAGTATCACCAGCGGTTAAGAGGGGCATTTTATGAATATAGTAGTTCAATTCATTAAGAAGATCTAACAGTCCTAAATGTGTCTGTACTAAAAACAGATATTCATAATACATCTCCACACTCTCTCCAGAGCTTATTGTTCGTAGACATTATGATGATGGCCGTTCTGACTGCTGTGAGATGATACAACATCATAGTTTTTAGTTCTAATTTAGTTTTATTCAAGTTCACAGGGAATTGGGATACACATGTGGTTTCATCTTGTTTAACTTTATTGAGACTTGCCGTGTGGCTCTGAACATGGTATACCTTGGAGAATTGTCTATGTACACTTGAAAATAATCTGAATTCTGCTGTTTTTAGGTGGAGAGTTCTACAAATATAAACTAGGTCAAATTTTTCACTAGTGATTTTATGTTTCTATATATTTACTGATTTATCTTTTTTCAATTACCTAGAAAGAAGTATTAAATTATCCAACTACAAGTGGGATTTATTTTTCTTTCCTTTCTTTTTTTTTGTTTTATATATTATGAAGACCTGTTTTTAAGTACATACACATTTAGGACTGTTAGATCTTCTTAATGAATTGAACTACTATATTCATAAAATGCCCCTCTTAACCTCTGATGATACTTACTATCTTGAAGTTTACTCTTTCTGACGTTAATGTAGCCAGTCTAGCTGTGTTATGATTAGTTTGCATTGTATGTCTTATTCTATCATTTTACTTCTAACCAATCAGCAATATTTATATTTAAAGTGAGTTTTCTCTACATGGCATAAACCAGTTCCTTTTTAAACAAATTTTATAATCCCTATCTTTTAATTTGAGTGTTTAGAAATTTTATGTTTAATGCAATTTTTATATTGTTGGCTTTAAATCTACCATTTTCCTATGTTTTTCTATTTGTCCATATCTTACTTGTTCATTAATTTCCATCATTTCCCACATTTATTGAGGACAACTGGGTATTATTTTTTTTCAGTATTCCATTTTATCTCCATTCTTTACTTAATTGCTATCTCACTTTTCATTTAAGTGTCTGTTTTGGAATTATGATATGCATCTCTAACTTTTCATTGTCTATCAAAATAATATAGCATTTCACATCTAATTTAAGAACTCTAGGACTTTATAATAGTCTATTTCAATTTACTCTTTTGGTTATTGTTACTTAAAATTCTACTGCTACATATTTTATAAGCTCCACAATACAGTGATATTATTTTAGCTTTAAATTTCAATAATGTGTTTAAAATTTATTAAAAGTTTTAAAAATTATATTTGCCCACATATTTAGCATTCTCATTATTTATCTTTTCAAAGTCAAATTTTTATTTAGTATCATTTTTCTTCACTCTAAAGAACTTCTTTAAAATTTCTTATAATGTAGGTTCACTAAAATTCTCTCTGCTTTTGTCTATTTGAAAAACTATTCATTTTGCTCTCATTTTTGAAGAATATTTTCCTCTGTACAGAAATCAAAGTTGACAGTTTATTCTGTCAACAGTTAGAAATTGTTTCATTATCTTCTGGCTTGCATTATTTCTGACAGGAAGTCTGCATTTATTCTTGCCTTTATTCCCTTATAATAATGTGTCTTTTTTCCTCTGATGATTTTAAGATTTTCTCTGTATCACTGATTTTCAGCAATTTGATGTGCACTGGTGTGTTGTTCATATGTATCCTATGATACTTGTGCTTTGTTGAGTTTCTTGGTTATGTGGGTTTATTATTTTCATCAAATTTGAAAAAAGGGTCATTTCTTTTTTCAAATAATTTTTACTGTCTACCCTCTCTCTCCTTATAGATTTCAATTACACATAGGTAGACAACTTGATAGTATCCTACAAGTCACTGTCACTCTGTTCATGGATTTTAAGATTTTTTCCCCCTCTGTGCATTTCATTTTTTAATAATTTTCATAGTTGTAACTTTAAGTTCACTGATCATTATTATGCATTATCTAACATGCTGTTAAACTTACAGTGTGAAACTTGTTTCAAATATTGTATTTTTAGTTCTAAATGCTTTGTTTATTGTATCTTTAATTTACCTCTTCATTCTGTTCATACTTTTCTTTAAACCTTGAACATATTTAATAGGTCCTTTCACTTCTTTTTTTGTTAACCATATCTCTATCATGTATTCTATCAAATATAATGTACTCTATTGAATGATATTTTCTCCTGTACCTCTTCATTTGTCTAGTAATTTCTGATTAAAAGCTAAAACATCAAAGTGGTATTCAATTTCTAGAATTTGTTATCACCCTTGAAGGGTTGTTGAAAATTATTTTTCAAGTTGTTAGGTGAAACGTAAGTCAAATTGATCCTTTTGTGGCTTGTATTAAAACTTTTTTATGGTGATATCTGTAGTAGCTTTAAATTTAGTGTTATTTTAGCCTCACTACTAAGGTGTGACCTTTTTAGTGTCTTTACCAAATGCTGTGGATATTCAAACAAATTATCCAGTCTGAAAAGTGAAAATTAGAATGATTCCCAGCCCTATGTGAATTCTAGCAATTTCTCAGCTTGTACCTCACTGGTAGTTCCTTACCCAGCCTTGTGGGATTTCAACTTAAGCATGTATCACATAGTATTCAGCAACAGATGTAAGGATGCATATGTGGATTTTTAGAAACTTATCTCTGCATAGCTATTCTATTCTCTTGTCTTCTGCCTCAGACTCACTAAACACTGCTCTCTGAATTTTCAACAAAGTAATACCACTGTTATCTCCTTGAGATTTCTCTCTCTTGCTGAGACCCAGGGACACAATTGATATGTCATTTTTTTTCTTTTATGGATTATGCTATTGATATTCAGATTTCATTGAATTTCTGGATCACAGGGTTTAGTATAGTTTTCATCAAACTTGGATATTTTTCAGCCACAGTTTCTTCAAATATTTTTTTCTGTGCCTCACTTTCTCATCCCATTTGAGGACTGCAATTACACATATAATAGGCTACTTGAAGTTGTTCCAGAACTCCCCAGTGCTATTTTCATTTTATTCTCCACTCTTTTCTGTTTCATTTTGGATATTTTCTACTGCTAGTTACTCAAGTTCACTAATACTTTCTTGTACAATGTCTAATCTGTTTAATCTTACCAGTATATCTTATCTCAGTTATTTTTCATTTCCAGAATTTCATTTGAAATTCTTCTATTTTCCATGTCTCTACTTAACATTCTTGATTCTTAACATTCCACATCTCTACTTAACATATCTTCTTAAGCATGTGTATAGTAACTCTTTTAACATCTTTGACTCCTAATTCTATCATCTCTGTCTTTAAAAATCTGTTTCTACTGATTGGATTATTGCCTCATTATTGGTTATATTTTCTTATTTTATTGCTTCTTGGGTAATTTTTTTATTAAATACCACATATTGTGAATTTTACTTTACTGAATGCCAGATTTCTTGTATTCCTATAAATATTCTTGATCTTGATTCTGAGACATACTTAAGTTATTGAGATTCAGCTTGATTCTTTCAAGCTTCACTTTGAAGTTTGTTAGGTATAGCCAGAGTAGACTCTAGCCTAGGGATACTTTTGACCCACTAGTGAGACAACAGTATTCTGAGTACTGTACCCAATTCCCTGTGATTTACAAGGATTTGGCTTGTAAAATTTACAAGGATATGGCTGGTGGGAACAGGTACTTTTCTTGGCCGTTTGAAATATTCATGGATTGTTCCCTCTGTTTGTTATGGATGGCGTTTTTTGTTTTTTGCCTCACAGTTAGATTTTAGCACATGCAAGAGCTGATAGATATTTGACTCAACTCAAGAGGAACCCTCTGCAGATATCCAGAGTGCTCTCTCAATGCAACCCTTGCCTCTCCATTACTCTATCCTGTGAACTCTAGCCTTTTTTGCCAGTTGGGCCTCTCCACTTAGCTTTTCAACCCAGAGTGACTATCAGGTTCCTCTCAGCTTCCGGTCACTGCACTGCAACATGGGAGCTATCTCCAGAAGGTAAGTTAGGGCAGTTGTAGGGCTCACCTCATTTATTTCTTTCCTCTTAGGAACCGCTGTCCTGTCTTGAGTGCATGCATGCTAAGCCGCTTTAGTTATGTCCAACTCTTTGTGACCCTATGGACTGTAGCCTGTCAGGCTCCCCTCCAGCCTCTTGCCATGGGATTCTCCAGGCAAGAATACTGGAGTGGGTTGCCATGTCCTCCTCTAGGGGATCTTCCTGACTCAGAAATTGAACTTGTGTCTCTTGCCTCCTGCATTGGTAGGCAGGTTCTTTACCACTAGAGCCAGCTGGGAAGCCACATCCTATGTTGATTATTGTTGCCTAGATTTCTCATTGTTAACTTAGAGAGGAATCATGGACAGAAGTGAAAAAGTCGCCATTAGTGATTTTGAATGTGCTTGCAGGATGGGTTATATTTTAAGAAGAGTCACACTTGAATATATAGAATAGGTAGAAAGGTGAAGAAAAAAATAGAAATCAAACAAACAACTAATCAGGAGTACCAATTATGATGGAATGGATGATAAATTGAGTTTTAGATATGGATAACTGGTGGTATCAATGAGAAATCCAGAAAGCTATCAATCAGGAAACTGGAAATATAGGACTGTGATTTGAGAGAAAGGTCAGAGGCATATTGCCAAGGAAGAAAGAGAAGAAAGAAAATTATATTGGAAAATAGCTCAGGGTCTTATTCATATTTATAATTGCAACACTTAGCACATAATGCCTCACATACTTGCTCAGTATATGAATACTGAATAAATGAATGAAAAAATTAGAGTTTCATTTAATAAAAAGAATAAGGGGGGAAGTCAGAGAAAAGATGATTAGAGAGGCAAGAGTTTCTTTGATATTAAATTCTCGAAAACAAAATCTTGCAAAATTTTACTTGCAAGTAGTTTTGACAAAAACCTATATTTTAAAAAAGAATGAAAAGTTGAGGAGACAAAAGTAGTATTTTTATGGCCATTTCTAGTTTCTATATGCTATCTACAAAATAAATGGCATGGTATATATTTCTCCGTGTAGTCATTACCTGGCCCTTGTTACCAATCAGATCAAGCTGCCTCATTATTGCATTCCTCTTTAGGTTTATAAATGGAAGGCTTAAAATATCTATAGAACCAAATGTAACTGGCACTGAATTGTGTGCTTTTCACTCTCGCATTTTTTTCATCAATCAAGTCATCCATGACTTTAGAAGAGTGTTTTCCAGCAAAGAATCAGTTTCCAAATGAAAATTTTGCTTTGCTGTCATATTGGTTGTCTGAATTGCACTACTCCTATTTTTCTACTGAAATATAAGTGGCTTCTGTTTTAAGTAAAGAAATACATTAATCCAGAAAATATCATAAATTGTAATCTTATTCTTTTAGGAAAAAGTTAATTGCATTTCCAGACTATCAATAATTTATTTTCATCATATTTTATTTAGCATAGCATCATTTATTTAGCATAGTATCCTCCTTAGAAGACATTTATATATTTTACAAAAGGCAAATGTAGTTCCATAACATACATAAACCTTCAAAGTAAAATATACCAAAAATGTTTAAAATCTCTTAAGTTGAAACTAAAATTTTACTATAATTTTAGCCTTCTTATTATGGGTTGGGGAAATGTATCAAATATAGAATGACAATAACAAGAATACTGTATTTCACATGTGTAGACTTTTATCTGTTTATCATAAAAAATTAGCCATTCTAAACTTTTGGATTCCATTAAATCATTGTGTGATCAAGATACATTTTGTAATAGGATATATATTTGCTAGATGAAGTTAAAGCACATTAAAACCTCAGACTTACTTTTATGAAAAATAAGAGTAGCTGGTTTGCTTGCTCTCTGCCTTTTCTAAAACTTTGCTTCTCAGTGAAACAATAATCATCTTACTTTAAAATCATTTTGACCATGTCATTTCCCTTTTCAAAAGCCTGCAGTTCCTTACCATTGCTTTTTGTAAAATTTCTATTATCAAGTACCTGTGGCCTCCATCAGTTCTCACTTTCCCATCTCATTATGCTACAATTCACCAACTTTATTTTTAGACACTCTACCATGATCTGCTCTCAGCCAAAAAAAGTAACTTCTCATCCCTAATGAAACTTACTTCTTATCTCTGCCTCCAGAGGTTAACACTTATTGTTCAATGACCATTCTCCCTGGCCATATTTATACTTGATTTCGTTTAAAATTTTGATTTAAAAATACTTTATTACATGAATTCTTCCTTAGTACAAATCATACGTTTATATTTTGTATGGCTCTACAGCTGACTCACACAGCTTACTTTACATAATCAGCATTTATACATTTATATTATACTTATTATTGTCATTTTCACAGTCGTCTCTTTTGGTAACTCATTATGACCTGATTTCAGTCTGATTTGTATGTCTGTCTATGGAATTCTAAGAAACAGTATCTAGCAAAGCCACGTCTGAGACAATATTATGACAGGGAGAGAGCACTGGCCCTGGAGTTCCAGTCTTTGCTTGTAACACTTACTAGTTGTTTGACCTTTGGTAATTTATCTAACATTTCTAAGCTTCCATTAGCAGTACCCTCTTTCTTTTATCTGAAGATTACATTTAAAAAGCATACAGTAAGCACTTGGCAATTGAAAGTTTATCAACATTGGTATGACCCATTCTATCACGTTAATACTGTTCCCAGGGACTTCCTTGGAGGTCCAGTGGTTAAGACTTCTCCTTCCAATGCAGGAGGTGCAGGTTCAATCTCTGGTTGGGGAGCTAAGATCCTACACGCCCCGCAGGCAAAACAATTAAAAATCAGAAGCAATACTATAACAAATTCAATAAAGACTTAAAATTTTTAAAAAATGGTCCACAACAACAAAAAAAAAATCTTAAAAAATACTGCTCACAAAGGATTTGTTTCTCATCAACAGCTTCCATAATCTTGTTGCCCTTAGCAGATCTGCTCTACTGCATGTGTACTCTATTAGCTGAATCCTGTTAGTGGGCCAATCTAGCAGTTGTTTACACTGCCCCATATCCTCTATCCTTCCTAAATCAATTCTGCATTCCTAGGCATTTCGTGAGAGGTCATTTGTCTCATGTGGCCCCACCTACTTTGATGCTTGTAGGCAGGCATACTCAGAAAGCTAGTCTAGATTTCAAAAACTCTGCATAAAATTAGAAGTGACAAGTACCTTAAGGAAGGTACAGAGAAAATTATATAGTATTTCCCTGGTGGCTCAGATGGTAAAGCATCTGCCTACAATGCGGGAGACCCGGGTTCAATCCCTGGGTCGGGAAGATCCTCTGGAGAAGGAAATGGCAACCCACTCCAGTACTCTTGCCTGGAAAATCCCACGGATGGAGGAGCATGGTAGGCTACAGTCCATGGGGTCTCAAAGAGTCGGACACAACTAAGCAACTTCACTTTCACTTTTCAGAAATTTAGCACTTGAAAATCAACTACAAAGAACTTGCAGTCTCATATATTAATTTACTTATGAACACACTGCCTTATTTATGAGAAGATATTTGGTAGGCAAAAATATGTGAATAAACAAGTAAAATTGGATATTTCAGTAATGCTTTCATTAATAACTTTAGCTAAAAACCTTACTGAGCCAATCAAAATCAGAGACAGCACTCATAGATTCCTGATTGGAGTATGAAACAGTTATATGATTACTTTGGGAAGTTATTTGACAATTCCGTAAATTAAAAATATGCCTACTCCATGACCCAACAATTCACTACTAGGTACATACTGAAGAAAAATGAAAATGAGTGCATGTGTCGAAGGAAAGATTTGTACAAGCATGCTCTTAACAACTTTATTGATAATAGTAAAAATAAATAACAAACACTAAAAGCACCCCAAATATCTATGAAGCTGGAATAGATAAACAAATTGTGGTATTCACAAAATGGAATACTATCCAGCAATAAAATGTATTAACTACTGGAGGACTTCCCTGGTGGTCCAGTGGTTGAGTCTAATTGCCAGTGCAGGGGACTCCAGTTCAGTTGCTGGTCCAGGAAGATTCCACATGCTCCAGGGCAACTAAGTCCATGTACCACAATTACTGAGCCTGTGCTCTAGAGACTGCAAGACACAATTACTGAGTCCATGTGCTGCAACTCCTGAAGCCCTGCACATCCTAGAGCCAGAGTTCTGCAACAAGAGAAGCCCCTGCAATGAGAACCCCTCGCACCACAACTAGAGAGTAGCTAGCCCCAACTCACTGCAACTAGAGAAAAGGCCATGCAGCAATGAAGTCCCAGCACAGCTAAAAATAAATAAAACAACATTGTCTTTTAAAAACAGTACTAACTACTGATACATGGAACACTGTGGATGAATCTTTAAAAAAAAATATAGTATGTCAAACAAAAAAAGAGCCCAGGCACAAAAGAATATATGTTATATGATTCAAACTATGTGAGATTCTGGAACAGACAAGGCCTAATTACGGTATCAGAAATCAGAATAGTGGTTAACATTGAAGGAGTATATAATGAGAAAGATGCTGTCTGGGAAGCAGCATCTTTGGGGGTGATGAAATGCAATGTTGCTTTAGATAATGATTACAAGAATATCCATACATAGGTAGAATTTCTTCACGAAGTATGCATTTTACTCTATGTAAACAATACTTCAATAGAAAATGCAAAAATACAAAGCAACAAAGAGGCAGATGTCTATTAAAATATCAAAAGATGACTTCTACAAAGTGTTAAGTAATACCTGTGGGGGGAGACTATAACTAGAATACAAATCTATACATATATGTTTTTCATTATTCCTTTCCTCTAATACATGCTGGAATGGGCTTTATAAGTTATCATTTTTAAAATATGTGAAAGTTATGTTGCATTATCATGTTGGCATAGGGTTCCTGATACCTCAGGACAAATGTTTTTGCAACTCTTTTAAAATAAAAGTTATATTGATTTAGCAGACTGAAAAATATTTATCTAAGGATCACTTGATAGGAGGATAGTTGATCGTTAGTCTAGTTTAATAACTTGGTCGCATAAGTTTTGAAGCCTGTAGTAGTATCATGGAGGACTGTTTTGGTGGATGCATTGTGGTGGTGGTGGTTTAGTCGCTAAGTTGTATTCGACTCTTGCGACCCCATGGACTGTATGTAGCCCACCAGGCTCCTCTGTCCATGGAATTCTCCAGGCTAAAATACTGGAGTGGGTTGCCATTTCCTTCTCCAGGGGATCATCCTGACCCAGGAATCGAACCTGAGTTTCCTGAATCACAGGCAGAGTCTCTACTGACTGAGCTATGAGGGAAGCTTGGTGGATGCATACTTGACCACATTGTGTGTTTTTAAAGATTCTTGTACAAGTGTTCATACCCTGAGGCTAATGTTGCATTTCAGTATTTTAAAGCAAACTAGCAAATGCCAGAGTGCTGACAAAGTAATAGGCTCTGACTTATTCGAAGTGAGAACTCTCTCCTGTCTGTTCCATCCATCCTCCAATCAATTTCTAAGTTTTATGAAGAAGTTCTTAAAATTGGGATGAGAAGCATCCAACCATGTGAACATAAAGGGAGGTAAAACATAAAACAAGCTGTACCAAGCTGCTCTACAGGAAAAGCTCTTCTACTAGTGTACCTTTGTTTGAATAAATGTTAGCTGACTTATTTAAGTGAACACCGACATGTCAAAATAATTAATAACAACTTACAATTGTATGGGCTTCCCTGGTGGCTCAGATGGTAAAGAATCTGCCTGCAATACAGGAGACCTGGGTTCAGTCCCTGAGTTGGGAAGATCCCCTGGAGAAGGAAATGGCAACCCATTCCAGTATTCTCGTCTGGGAAATCCCATGGACAGAGGAGCCCGGCGGGCTACAGTCAGACACGCTCACATACATACAGAGCCTCCAGGTAGATAGCACTCTCCAGTTTACAGCACATGCTTTTGTAGGTCTTGTTTCATTTGGTAGACTGTTGTTTGAACAGGAACACTTAATGGAATGTTTTGCCTATAGAGTGTTCCCATACACCACAGTCTTGTTACTTGACTAGAACCATTATGAATATGGCAGACTGGACTCTAATATTGAATATAAAAATGTCTCTTTAATTTTGGCTTTGTGGAGAACCAAGTGTGTGTGTGTGTATTAGTTGCTCAGTTGTGTCTAACTCTCTGTGACCCCATGGACTGCAGCCCACCAGGCTTCTTTGTCCATGGGATTCTTCAGGCAAGAATACTGGAGTGAGTGGCCATTTCCTTCTCCAGGGGATCTTCCTGATCCAGGGATCGAACCCAGGTTTCCTGCATTGCAGGCAGATTCTTTACTATCTGAGCTAACTGAGTAGTTCAACATAAGTGGATTTTCCGGATAAACTACAGCTTAGCATTTAAAGCACCAACATGTTTAATTATAACCAATTTTAAGAGGAGTTCTCATAAAAATCTGTTTAACACTTTATCTCCTTTTTACAATTCATGTATTTTGACACATATTTTAGTTACAAAGAAAAACAGCAGCACATTGTAATATTTGGAAAATATAGAAATGTGCGAAAAAGAAAACAAAAAACATCCATATTCCTACATTGTTTATTTAAAGATAAACACTTAATATTTCAGTATGATTTCATCCTTTCTGCAATTCAATATATTTCTATGTGTATAAATACAGTTACATATTAATCTTACACTTTGCATACTATTTTATCTTGGTTTTTAAATCAATACTATACCATAATAATATTTTTCACATTACTTCATGTCTAGACATACTAATTACTCATCATTTTCTATATCCTTTTTATCTTCCAAGATAATTGCTAAATAATTGTATTATAATTTAATTAAATAAATGTTTAATCAGTTTCATGATTATATTTACATTAAAAATTAAGGATGCTTAAATTATAAATAACAGACTTCAACCTATTCTCATAAATCTATATATCATATTACATAATTTATGAAGAATTGAACAACCATTGAGTGAAAAAAGAATCTATGCTATGTGGTCATAGATAATGTTTTATATAGTTATGCTGTAATTATTTGGAGTTGTCTAAAATATGATCTCAATCTTGAGCTATCTGTGAAATTAAAATAGATACTGTCTAGTAGATTCTTAATAGGGTTAAATTTAAATGCAGCATTCTCTATGTTTCTTAGTATGCTTACTTACATTGAAACATAAAATGCTAAGAATAAACACAATACCGGTGAAACCAATATCTAACCTGAAGCTTCAGAATATTTATATACACTAGTAAGTATGAAGTGGTATGATACAGTAAAGGTAGGATAAAATGTCCTTTGAAATTTCACAAAAAAGAACACATCTCTATATTATTGAATCAGAAAACTTCAAGGTGCCTTCCTCCTTGAGATCTTAGGAAATACAACATTAAAATGGGGGTGGCATCTGCCTTTAATTTGAGTGATAGGTACAAAGATAGCTACCTACTCAAATACACTTTATATGGTAGAATATATTGAGAATACTTTATATTCTTCTTGACATTGAGAATGACAGATGACAAATATAAACCCTAGGGCTTTATTTATAAAGTCACATCTGTACATTCACATTGGCTCTGTTTATGAAAAGAGACAGACTGGATAAAAATAGTCAGGTATGATAACACAATGAAGTGTTCAGAGGATGTTGTTAAACATGTAGTCAACTATAAACCAATTGGCCCTGTTAGGGCCAATTATTCAGAAAACTCTAGTGTAAATTTCCTTAAAATTCCACTAAACAACAGTTTGGTCTTTTCTTTGAATTTTAACGTGGATACAGTAATTCTAAGCTCTGTGGTGGCTCAGTGGTAAAGAATCTGCCTGCCAATGCAGGAGCCGCAGGTTTGATTCCTAGTTCAGAAAGATCCTTGGGAGTTCTTTCCTGGAAAATCCCATGGACAGAGGAGCCTGGCAGGCTACAGTCTTGGGGGTTGCAAAGAGTTGGACATGATTTAGCAAGTAAACAACAACAACAGTAATTCTACAAGCTCCATGAGGACAGGAACCAGGGGTATTTTGTTCTGTCTTGTATTCCTAGCACCAAGCATAATGCCCCACATTCAGTAGGTGCTCAATAAATACTCTCAAAAAATAAATTTTTTGAATAAAAAAATATAGCTTGGTTGGTTATAAAATACTTGGAAATTAGAAATAGGGCATCTTGGGAAGATTAAATGTTGCATTACATATATGATAATATTCATATGCATGTATATGTATATCTATATAATAAAGTAATTAAAAACACAAAAGTCTTAATAAAGTTGTAATCAATAATTTATTTTCCTTCAAAAAAAATGTATCATTTAAAAATATTTTCATCCCCATAGGGCAAAGATCAAAGCTGAGGAATTTTAAGCAAACAATACAATTTGACTAGCTAATTATAGTGTTTAATATTGCCAAAAGATGTAGCAAAACTTCCAGGCAGTGTGTAAGGAGGTATATTACAGCAGGCTGGCTAGTTCTGCCTAAAGTGCTGCCCTTAAATTTTTCCTGTTTTTTTTTCTCTTGTTCACCTCTGGTACCCATAAGCTAATGTTTTCTATTTTTTAGGAATCATCTTCAATGTGGTGTCTTTGAGACTTCTGGCTGTGGTAGCCGGGACCTCAGGCAGTGAGAGAGATTTGTTGGTGTTGGTCATTATAAGTTGAATATACAGAATGTGATCTACATATGTTACATTGAATATTTTCCTTGCTCAAACAATGGGGGAAATATTTAAAATCTTAAACAAAATAGTGGAGTATTCTGTACACGCATTTTATATACAGATACACATGTCTTTGTGTAGGTCTTAGACATGTATACTCATTTTATTTGTACTGGAGGGTGTTTAGCATGTAGTTCATTAAAACATGTCATCATTTTCCCAATTATTTATAAAAATACCATGACTGCCATTCACACATCAGGAAAATGGCCCTCTGCTACAACATAAAAGCAAAGGTTTGTACATCTGTTTTATCTTAATGAATTTTGTGGTAGTAGATGATTTATACTTCTTTTATCCTTTTATTCAATGAAAGCTCATATAACAGGATGACAGTTTATTCATCATAGCTTCATTGAATTGTTTTTCATGATATTTAAATGATGAATGCTATTTTTTAGTAAATGAATATTTCGAAGTAACATTTTGGTGTATTTTCTCATTTTAAAATTTGTAGGTGTATGTGTGTGTTTGTGTATGTATTTTGACTTGAAGACTCTCTACTGCTATCTTTGATATAGCTATCAATGATCTCTCTGTCAATTCAGTGGCTCTTATCCTCCATCTATAGAAAATGAAGGAACGCAAATGTTAAATTGAGCTACAGACACCAATGCCACGAAACAGATTTATTTCAATATATAAAGGGTTTTATGGGCTTCCTAGGTGGCTCAGTGGTAAAGAATCTGTCTGCCAAGAAGAAGACATAGGTTTGATCTGTGGGTTAGGAAGATCCCCTGGAGAAGGAAATGGCAAACCACTCCAGTATTCTTGCCTGGGAAATCCCATGGACAGAGGAGCCAGGTGGGTTACAGTCCATGCAGTTGCAAAGAGTTGGACACCATTTATCAACTAAACAATGACAAAAGGGTTTTCTGGTGTTGGTGGAGTACCATTATATTTTGTTGCCTAAGAAGGGGACGACAGAGGATGAGATGGTTGGATGTCATCACTGACTCAATGGACATGGGTTTAGGTGGACTCCGGGAGTTAGTGATGGACAGGGAGGCCTGGTGTGCTGCGGTTCATAGCGTTGCAAAGAGTTGGACACGACTGAGTGACTGAACTGACTGACTGACTAAAGCTCCAATATGGAAAAATAAAAGGAAGTTAACTTGTCCTCCTTGGGGCTCTTTCCTCAGTGTTCAAGTTACTCTCCAGGAGTTAGTCACTTAAGTAAGATCAGAAAGATTTTAGTGCTGAGTCTCCCTAAAAACCAACCAAGTGACTTTAAGTGTATTAAAATTAACATAATGTATCAGGGTACTCAGGCTTTCCTGGTAGTTCAGCTGGTAAAGAATCTACCTGCAATGCAGGAGACCTGGGTTCGATCCCTGAGTTGGGAAGATCACCTGGAAGAGGGCATGGCAACCCACTCCAGTATTCTTGCCTAGAGAATCCCCATGGAAAGAGGAGCCTGGTGGGCTACAACAGTCCATGGGGTCACAAAGAGGCGGATAGGACTGAGCAACTAAGCACAGCACAGCATGTCAGGATACACAGCTTTATTTAATTCCTACAGCAAACCTGTCCCTTGGACTGCAAGGAGATCCAACCAGTCCATCCTAAAGGAGATCAGTCCTGGGTGTTCATTGTAAGGACTGATGCTGGAGCTGAAACTCCCATACTTTGGCCACCTGATGCGAAGAGTTGACTCTTTGGAAAAGACCCTGATGCTGGGAAGGATTGGGGGCAGGAGGAGAAGGGGACAACAGAGGATGAGATGGCTGGATGGCATCACCGACTCGATGGACATGAGTTTGGGTAAACTCCAGAAGTTGGTGATGGACAGGGAGGCCTGGCGTGCTGTGATTCATGGGGTCACAAAGAGTTGGACACGACTGAGCGACTGAACTGAACAGCAAACCTGTGAAGTATGTTTTTATCCCCATTTTGCAGATGAAAGGCTACCCACTCCTGTATTCTGGCTTGGAGAATTCCATGTACAGTCCATGGAGTCGCAAAGAGTCAGACATGACTGAGAAACTTTCACTTTCACTTTGGGCTTCTCTGGGAGCTCAGCTGGTAAAGAATCTGCCTGCAATGCAGGAGACCCTGGTTCGATTCCTGGGTTGGGAAGATCCTCTGAAGAAGTGAAAGGCTATGCACTCCAGTATTCTGTCCTAGATAATTCCATGGTATGTATAGTCCATAGGATCACAAAGAGTTTGACATGACTGAGCGAATTTCACTTTCAATCTAAACTCAGAAAGACCAAAAACATTGCCCAAGGTCCTAGAACTAGTGAGAGAGAGCTGAGATTCCATAATTGCTCTCCTACCACAAAGGCTGTGTCTCCTTTTCTACTCTGTGCTGTCTCCCAGCAATGTTAACACTGTATTTAGAAGGCTAAATTTTGACTTAAAGCTCTTAAATGCATACACCTTTCAAAATTGCTCTCATGTTTACTCAGAAAAGTCATTGAATATAAATGAATATTTGCCTCCCATTCAGTCAGTATTCCCGAGAAAAAATCCCGACCATCTTATTTTTCAGTGAAACACCCCACTGCTATTTTGAGAAAATACTTATTGCATTGAATAGTTGGAATGCTTCACAGAGTAAAATACCAGTTCTTTTTGCTCCAGCTCTAGCTAGATTTGAAATGTCAGGTTGAGTCATTTCTCTATATTCTGAAAGAATGTGAGACAGTAGGGAATATTTGGAGATGCCAGACACATACAATGTAGCATCCAGACCAAGGGGAACGATAGGTCATTGCCTGGCAGATGGCATAATGAGCTGGAGAGGCTAATGGCAGATGGACTTGACAATTTGGGCAAAGCCAAAGAGCGTTTGGCTACTAACACAAAGTACAGGAAAGCATTGAAGAAGTCTACTCCCATCTGATGATGATATCAACTTGGATTTAGCAGATGATGTGATGAGAATGGGGCATATGGAAGATAAAGTGATTTTTTTTCTAAATAAGGTAAAGAAAAGGCAGCTAATGTAAGCAAAGTGTCTGAGGTTTTTGGTTAACTAAACTCCTTGGTGTGTAGGGACGTATTTTTAATGTACTTAGTAATATTTTCACATAGTTAAGGTAAAGTATGAATTTATAAGTTGTTCATTAATACTGTAAGGTTAAACTTTAAATCTTACCACAGCCTTCAGCTTTCATGAGTTAAGCAAATTAACTTCAATTATATATTTTATGTTTTGTTAGGAAAATGATATATTCATACCACTTGAAGAAATTCTAGTAAGTAGGTTTTCTAAGCTATATTTTTGCTCTGAGACTACTTGAAAGGAGCCACTATTTTTTCATTTATCAATCAAGGTAGCTTTTTGTGTATATAATGTTCTATCAGTCTTAAAACATGATGAAACTATTTAACAACCAAAAGAGAGCTTTGAGATATTTTCCCCAGTAGTAATAATTAATTTGCACTAATCCATCAGATTCTTTTATCCATCTGTAACACACACTACATTGAATTATTGATTGGCAATTTCTGGTTAAAATGTATCTTAACTTTAGCCCCTGTTGAAGTCTCTCCAAACTTCCTATGAAGATATTGTGAATCCATAGAAAATGATGAAAACACATAGAGCAAAGGTTAAAACAAATAAACAAGACAAAAGACAAAAGCTAGTATCTGGGCTAATGAAACTAGACTAAGAAACGAGCAGAAGTTTGCCTTATGAAAGTGAGATGGGTTGCTTCCATGTCCCAGATATTGTAAACAGTGCTGCAGTGAACATTGAGGTACATGCGTCTTTTTCAATTCTGGTTTCCTCAGGGTATATGCCCAGTAGTGGGATTGCAATTGCCAATATCCATTGGATCATAGAAAAAGCAAGAGAGTTCCAGGAAAACATCTACTTCTGCTTTATTGACTACGTCAAAGCCTTTGA
>NC_057419.1:122387759-122401020 GCF_019320065.1 Cervus canadensis
GGTAGAAAAAATGTTACTGAAGTAAAGCACATGGAAGCTAAAAACTGGAAACAGGACTAAAATATGTGGGCATTAACCTATCCTCTAACTCTGGACCAAAAAAAGCCATTCAACTATTCTTTGAGTTGGCAAAGACTTTGACCAAAGGCAAACAACTCGCTGGTTCTGTTGCCAACTATTTTGTCTGAAGAGAACTTGCCTCATTTGAAAATGAGTAAATAGAAGAAACACCGTGTGGATTATGAAAAAAATCATACCAGACTGGGGAAATGGAACATGCATTTTGCAAGAAGAGAATAGCACAGAAAATGAGTCCCTACAAGATAGAGAAGAAAATATCTTAAAACTCTTTGCCATTCTAAGCACACTGGGGGAAAAAACATGCCTTGGAGACACAAAAATACAAAGTCATATGGACAACATTCTGAGATGTGCAGGCAACAAAAGTAGTTGAAAAGGGATATGGGTGAGATAAGAAAGGGTTTCAATGTATCTAAAAACACAATAGAAGATTAGGAAATTGAATGCATGTTGGAGTTACTAAAAAAGAAGAAATATACTGCAGAAGAGCAAATTAGTTCTGTAAAATAAACACATAGGAAGATTTACTAGAGTCCTGGGAAAAGGAAAAATAAATGAGAGGGAAAATGACAGCTATGGAAGAAAGAAAATGGAGATCTAACCCATGAATAACTGATATATCTGAGGAACAAATGTTACAGAAGTTATGATTTAAAATAAAGTGGAAGACAACTTTTATGAATTGAAAAAATGCCCATGTATGTACCTTGAAAGGACCTACTAAATTTCAGGATAAAAATAATGAAAGTAAACTCATATCTAAATGTATTCTAGTTAAATTCTTACATTACATGTATACATTTTAAAGTCATGCTGGTATCTGTGAAGGGGAAAAATAATAAAGACAATCTAGGAAAAAAAGCAAGCTGATTCTGGGCTTATCTGTAACATCTTAGTCCTAAACGAAAAATAGGACTAAGATGTTACAGATAAAGGTAATATAACAACATCTAAAGAGGCAAATCTAGAGGTGACAAAAGAGCTTGACATGTCTTTCACATTCAGCCATGATTACTTCCATGTGTGAAGGCAATAAAAGTAAATATTCAGATGCAAAAGGATTCATTTAGACTTTTGAAAGAATTTACTTTAGGCCTTATTCCAGTCAACCGAGAGATTTTTTTTTTAAGGTCTAGAATGTGAAAATCACATTATTATAAAGCCAGCAGAGATTTTTTCCTCTGAACATCATGTTAAAAGAATCAGGGTGAGAGTATATGTTTTCAGGTGGATTCTGCCAACCTAGACATAAAGCTTTGATTTGCTGTATTGTCTTCAGATGCTATTCTTCTTTCATTTCCACTCCTTTTTAGTACCAAGAAGTGTATTTTCCAAGCCATGTCTTTTATCTCACAGTTCATATGGAATCTTGTCATGTTTAATGACAACTTACAACAATTATTGGTGGTGTACCATTCTAGCACTTGTTAGCAATAAACAATTTACGTAGTCACTGAATCAGAACATTGTGCCGGGAGAATTACTGAATAGATTTTACTCTCTACAAAATCATACCTACTTTAAGAAATATAACAGACATTCATTATAAAGAAACTTGAGTAATAATTTACTGCATCTTTAAAACACATTGACTGTCTTGACTAATTGCTACTATAGGCTGATGCTTTGTGATTTACCACATATAAACTCAGGTGTGATCACAATAATGCATTGAGTAATTACTAAGGTTATGGGGTTAGTTTGAGAATTTTGAGATGTATCTTATTCACCAAAATGTCTTATTTGCTCTAGAATGTGAAGTCTTGTATAAAAAAAGAGAAAAGAAAAACAGTAAATGCAGAATCTTCCACTTTAACTTCAACCAACATCCTAATTACATTAAGATCAATATTGATGATCCAGATACACAGCATTATTCATTTATTCAGTCAGCAAATCTTTATTGAAGTACTCCTATGTACAAAGAATTTTACTGGAACCTAGATACACATCTCCGATAACCTGGCCTGGTAATCACTTCTTTTCTACTTTCTCATGCTTAATAAATCTTTTCTTCAAGAACTTCGAAATAGACCATCATCATTCTTGGGACTTTGGAATTCAAGTTTTTGGTAGATAAGATTGAATTCCATCTTTATAAATATGTGTGTAGGCTTAGGGGCCAAAATCTAAAAATTATCTTGAAAGTAGATCTGTCTGTCCACATCATTCTTGCAAACACTATGCAGTTATTTTATATGAGTTTGTTCACACTTACCAATTATATGTGAAGGCCAGTTGTACGTAACCTTCCCATAAACATAACTTTGAGGATGAATTTAGATCTCACTTTAGTTCAAGAAAATAAGCCTCACACTCAGTGTTACATAATACAAATGGAGGGTCAAGTAAGGATGAAAGAAAACTATGAAAGCTATATATGTGTGCGTGTGTGCTGAGTCTCTTAGTCGTGTCTGACTCTTTGCAACCTCATAGACTGTAGTCCACGTCTGAGGCCTCCTCTGTTCCATATGGGTATGATTCCATTGCAAGAATACTGGAGGTGGGTTCTGCCCAACCGCATCTCCTCCAGGGATCTTTCGAGCCTCGGGATGTACCCGCAATCCATTTATCACCCCCTTCCATTGCCAGACCAGTGCTTTAATACCATTGCACACGCGGAGAAAAGCCATCAGGGCTAACATATATAGGTTACTATGCTCATTTTTAACTGCGAATTCTCTTCGGACAACCTATAGAGAATGTGTGCGAGGGCTCCACGAAAGAGAATTGATTTAAAAGCGTCAGAATAAAAATAAAAAGAATGAATTTGAGTCAGTTAACTGAGGTTGGGGGTCGAACCTTGATGCTCTGTTATAGAAGTGAAGCTTAATTCCAGAATATCAAGAACAAATAAATATCTCTGCATACCCAAACACACTATAATAGAATCTCAAAAATGGATACTGATGAAAACCTATTTGAGGGCAGATTTGAGATGTAGATGTAAGAGAACTATATCTTAGTGACACAGATAGGAGGAAGCATGAAGAGGTTTGGTGGCCCATTGAATTTCTGATCCCAATAGCCACTTGACACTATACCTCTATTCTCCATCTAAGCATATATATATGTATATTTCTCTCATATATTATATATAGCACACACACTTGCGTGTTAAATACGTATTATGTGCAGTGGGAAGCTTTTGAGGACTTTATAGCACATTTGTAGCTCAGCCCGGTGCTCTGTGATGACCTAGAGGGGTGGGATTGGGGGGGATGTGGTGGAAGGAAGGTTCAGAGGGAGAGGATATACGTATACTTATGGCTGATTCACATGGTTGTATGGCAAAAACCAACACAACATTGTAAAACAATTATCCTCCAATTAAAAATAAATTTAAAAACAGATTATTGAAAGCTCAGGCCATTTTCCTATTTGCCCATCTTCTTCCTACTTTCTCATTTCTCATTATTTTATTATAAATAAATTTCTAATATATTGTATCAGGGTGTTTTTCTTTAAGAAGTTTCTATGGGAAGTTATATGCCATAATGGGTAACAGAACAAGAGTCTGAAGCCAAGTTACTTGGGTTTGAATCCTGACTAATCCATTCCCTAGATATGTGACTTTGTACTTAATTTTTTCAGTTTTCTCATCTGTAAAATGAAGGAAGAGGTTATCTCCATAAAAATTCCTATGAGGCATAAGGAATAATATTAGTACCTAACTCAGGGTGGTTTTAAGAATTCAGTTATATTTATTTGTGTATAGGCAAACAGAGTTTGTATGCCATAGATAGTGCTTTTGCCTATATTAATCTTCATTAATCCTTGCAACAACTTTATGAGGTAGGTATTTTAATTATTGTCCTTATAGATAACTGAATTGAGTCATCAAAAGGTTAAATAACTTGCTCAAAATTACACAGCCAATGAGTAGGAGATCTGAGGTTTGATTCAATATAGTCTAGCTTCTGAGTCTGTCTTCTTGACCACATTTTCTCTTTCTTTCAACCCTATAATGAGAGAACTTTACTCCAGGAGCATTTACTAATACCCAGGGCTAAGAACACAATTGCTAGTATGCCACCACTTAGATTTCTTGATGTTTTAAAGATAGGCTTGCTCTTATGCTTTTAACAAGAAATAATTTAGTTATCTGTATCCTTTCAAATAAAGGTGAAATAGAATATAATTGCAAAAATCATGACTGCATTTACAGTGGCACTAAAATTCATAAATTATCCACATCTTCATCTACTCCAATTTCCATGTCACTTACATAAGAAATTGCTGATATGATTCAGAGCATCATTTGATGACTGACTTTTAACTTCTCATGCACTGCCATTAGGAAATAGGAATACTTAAATGTGTAGGTAGCTGTCTCTGCCCTTCACATATCCTTCTTTAGAACTTATTACCAATAGCTTCACACATTTAATAAAATATTTTATGGCAAGGTCATATTAGCGGGGTCTTTCCTATGTCAACATTTTGCCCAAAGAATTCTTAAACCCAAACTGCATTTCTACATTGGAAATAATTATCAGAATATTTAATGGCGAAATGAGCTCTAATAGGTAAAATAAGAATATAGGTAAAGAGCCAAATGAACAAGTGCATGTTATATCGATCAACAGCTCATATTTTAAAAACGCTTTTAGAAAATGCTCACTCTGATAATCAATGACTATATCTCTGTGTTAATGTCTGTCATTTTAAATAATGTTGTTACATGAAATTGTATATCTACATTGAATATCCTGAGAATAAATTAATAAGGCACTACTGAACTTGGTTTTCAGAAGCTATTAAAGCAAATAATGGATATTACTAATGTTAAGGTGTGTTTGTCACTATTACAAAATATTTATATGTATATGTACATCCAGATTAAGTACTATTTTAAGAAAATAACCCCTGATTGCAAAATATTTCTTCAAATGCTTAAAAGGAACTTTATACCTCACATCTCATAACCCCCACTCCTATATACTTTGATACAACCACAAAAGTACTTATCAAAAGCTTTGCTTGGACTAAAAGACTCCACATATATGTGTCTGAATCCTTCATTAATCTGTAAATTCCAAGATGATAGGGACTATGCTTAATCCAATGCACATCAAAATAGTTAACACATAGTAGGTGCTCAAAATATTTCTTAAATAAGAAAAAATTACATGAAACAATTTGATTAGCATATAGATGAAAACTGAAGGGAAGAAATTGTTTTCCAGAAATGATTGCCAAAATGAGAATATAAAAATGGATATGCACAGAGCCCAAGGAAGTCCAGAATTAAATGAAAGGGTAAGTGATAGGAACAAATAAAGGAGGTTCAGAGAAGTAGGAGAAAAAAGAGAGAGTAGTTATAAAACAAGGGAAAAAAACATTCTAGAAGTTGAGACTTAATAACAATGCCAAATGTTGTGGAAAAGGTAAGCAGTTTGAAAACTGAAATTAACTATGATTGTTAAGTCTTTCTTATATATGGAGTTTTATATATAGTGAGTCAGTGTCAATCTAAGCAATGCTAAATATTTAAGAACAAATCATTTTAATTAAAGGTCCTCCACATACGGTAAATCACCAAGGCTGGTCTGTGTTATACACTACAGAAACAACGCAAGTCTTAAGGTAAAAGTGTTTATTAAAAACAGGATACCTAGTTTTCTTTTTCATTTCAAGAGAATGTTGGAATAGGAGACACAAATTAACAATGTTTATTACTGTATATGAAATTTCAATCAGAATCTGAAAGCCTAAAGCATATAAAGGGAAGTAAAATTAATACATGCAGGAACTTTAATTAGAATAAAAATAAAAATGTTCTTTAAGCATTTATCTCAGATACAATCATTATTTTTACAGTGCAAATGAACTCAAATTTCATAATTTTAAGCTGATTAAATAGATTCTCATTCAATTTCATGGAACTGCCCAATTTACAGAGAATTTGGATGTTAAAATTTACTGTACATGACAACTGGAGTCATTTTCAGAATGCAGTCTACCACCTCTATGTGATTAGATTTCCTATTATAAGCTCTGAAAAGGTTAATGAATAATACCTTTGCCAAGCAGCTCAGGTTTTATAATTGAGTGTAATAAGTAGATATGGTGATGGAGTTCTTCATTAATGTAATTATAATGCAGATCCACCATGTGTTATAAAAACACCATAGTGAGAGATTTAAAGAGAATAAAGACTCAACACATTTGTTGCTTGTAAATATGATCGAGAAACACATTGTATATTTCTACTGATATTTGTCTATTAACTGCAAAATATACCTCAGAAACAACTATTCTTTTAAACTATAAACAAAGTTAGAATGGCCTCATGACTTGAATTCCCATCTCTTCAGCCTGTCTCTTCCAGCTTTCTGATGTGAGAGAGAGAGAGCAGGAAAATGAAGATTAGGGGAGGGAAGAAAGGAGAGAGAAATGAGGTATGAGAATATTTGCTCTTTGTTACCTGGGTTTCTGCTCTGCTCACCATGAAGACAACACCGCTTCAAGTATCAATCTAAAGTTATTCCCCCAAGACAACTGAAATGAACACCACCCTGCACAATTACCACTTGCTTCCCAGTCCTTAGCTTGTACTTTATTCATAAAAGCTGTTACCTGTATATTTATCTATAGCCTAGTGGTTAAGAGCACAAACTCTGGAGACAAGCCTGTCTACATTCAAATCTCAATTCTGGTTAACTCTTAGCTGTCTGCTCTTGAGAAAAGAATTTAAAATACCTGAAGTAGTGTATTTCTTGCACTATACCTGGATTAATAGTGATATATGAGGTGTTTCCCAGCTTGGTTCAGGCTTTCCTTGCAAGACTCATCTTCTATGACTTCTCTCTCATGAGAGATGCTCTACGCATAGCACATGTTCCTAAGCACATTGTCCATCTGAATGCCTAAGTTTATACCATTCCTTTTGCCTGTAAAACTTCATACTATACAAGAAACTACTACATTTGTCATTTAAATGCTGCCTTCTCTTTGAAGCCCTCCCTAAAAGCTGTGAAGCCTTTCCTTATCTGTGATCCTATAGCACTTAACAATTCTAAATGAATATCTGCTTTCAAAGTTTATTGGCAAGGTTTGAGGGAAAATTTACAGTGGAGAAAGGTTGTTTTCAAAACTATTTAGCTCAGAAGTAATCTAAAATTTTTAATAATGTAACTGGAAAAGATTTTCTTAGTTAAAAAAGAGTGAAACATCAGGATTGTTCTACTGATTTTCAGAAATTAAATGATGGTTGTATTAGAAATAAAATCAGCTACTAAAGATTTCTGAACTATATCTATGTATTCTCATTGTTCTTTTTTAACTCATTAAACCTGATGCCTTTTCAGAAAGTCTGCCTTCTCAACAGGGCTTTTCTCAATTGTCTCCTTATTTGTGAATGCAATGGGAATTTTACGCAATTTAAGATGCACCTTCTCAGTCTTTTATAGACTTTTTAAAAATGATGCTTTTTCTGAACAGTATTACCAATTTGTGTGTTAATTCTTATTTAACAAAATATCGAATAGGCATTGAGGAAAGCCATTGATGGTTATTTCAAATAATACTGTGTAAAAAGTATGTCAACTCCATCTAGTCATACAGATCAAGGTAAAAAATGTCTAAGTTAATTATTTCCATAGATCCCTTAAACCAGAAATTTAAAACCCATATAAGCCCAAATAAATTAGAATTATCTTTCTGTTACTTTCTATTTCCAGAGATGCTTAAAATACTTTATATTTATAACATATAATGAAAATGCAGGAAACTGAAAGAAAGCCAAGGTAGGGAATAAGGAAATGGATAAAGACAGAGGGAGGAAAGAAGAGAGGCAGGGGGAAAATAAAAGTAGTAGCAATTAATGTCACTTTTCTTGGCTCTCTAAGGAATTTTTGACTCTGTATAACAATTTAATGTCTCATATAAGAGCTATTTGATGGGCACTGAGGAGGGAGGAAAAACATACTTTTAAGTGTCATTAGCTACCATTTATGTCAGGAGATTATTTCTGTTTTTGTGAACTTTGGGGGTTCTTGGGTAATTTAAAAGAAAATGAAAACAAGTCATTTGGAAGCTATCGCAATTTTTGTGCAGCCGAAGAAATACACACAGTGTCGGGCAATATAGGAACTTAAGTCTGTTTCCAAACTGCACGTCTGTATTTTCTTGATGAATTCTTGTATTTATCTGATAAAATGTTAAGCACTAAAAATGTGGGATTAAATAAAACAGCTTCATGCATGGAGCCCCCTCCTATCTGGTGGAATATCATTTAGAGAAAAATGAAAAACATTTTATCATTGAGGCTGCAGTATTACCTTTTTTTGAATAACCATGACTGCATACCTCTGATGTTTACATGTGATGCTCAAAATAATTTCATCATGATAAATTAAGTTATACTGCAGCAACAAACAACTCCAAAATGTCAGTAGCTTAGAACACCAGAGATGTATTTCTCACACATAGTACTGGTCTATTAACAGTTGTCTAGGGGCTCTGCTCCAAGCCACTTTACTCTGAAAACTGCGTGGATAGAACCATCACCAGCTTGAATAGTATTAGTCATTGCGACAAAGAAGAAGGGAAGCTCTCTGGAAGGTTTTTTGCCTCAAATTAAATGCTCTGCATTGCCAAGTAGATGGCTCACGACTCAAGACAGAACTAGTTATAGCTCCATCTAACCACAAAGGTGGAACAGAAAATGCAATCCTGCCTCATGCCACTAAGGAGTGGAGAATAGGACTATTCCTTGAAAGTATTAATGATTCCTACATACATTTCCAAATGAAGTCTTCCTAGCAAGTTCTAAATTTCAAAAATTCTGTGCAGAGCAGAAAATGGATAAGAAGGAGAAACATTTAAATGAAACTAAATATATATACACACAGTTTGAGGGGAGTTTTAGGAATTTATGACAATATTCTACAAAATACATACCTTTAATTTGAAAGTACTGTAACTAAGAGAAAACTATGGGGAAATCCTGGTTAAAACTAGCAAACAGTCCTTTATAGAAAAATCACTGGGATGTATCAGGGCTAAAAATAATAATCTAAGCATACTATAGTCAGAAAACTATTAGGAGCTTCATATTTTTGATAGGTAGAAAATGCCACAGACATCTTCTATTCTCACCCATGACACTGCTTTATAGATTTGATCATTACCATGCCTTATTTCCTATTATTTTCTGATTTACAAAACATATATTTTACTGTTTCATCCCAACCCATCTCATTCAATCACATTCCTGCCTCATCCCAGCATATTTATTCAATAACTCTGATCTTCAGTTTTCAAGAGGTAGCTGGTCCTGATGCCATCTACCTTATGCCTATTTCTCTAAGATTTCAGTCCTTTTATTAAAAGGTAAAGAGGCTCTTTTTGATTTGTTGTTTCTGTTTTTCATTACCTAGTATTTGATGGTCCATATTTTAACACACCATAGGTTGGTAAACATATTTATTTTGAATGCCTGAAAGGCTTCCCAGGTGGCACAGTGGTAAAGAAAAGTGGAAGTCACTCAGTGGTGTCCAACTCTTTGCAGCTCTATGGACTATACCGTTAATGGAATTCTCCAGGCCAGAATACTGGAGTGGGTAGCCTATCCCTTCTCCAGTGGATCTTCCTGACCCAGGAATCCAACTGGGGTCTCCTGCATTGCAGGCATATTCTTTACCAACTGAGTTATTAGGGAAGCCCTGATAAAGAATCTGCCTGCCAATGCAGGAGACACAAGAGATGTGGGTTTAATCCCTGGGTTGGGAAGATCCCCTGGAAAAGGAAATGGCAACCTGCTCAGGTACTTCTGCCTGGGAAAATCCCATGGACAGAGGATCCTGGTGGGCTACAGTCCAAGGGGTCACAAAGAGTCAGACATGACTGTGCACACACACACAAATTATAAATATATAAAATATAAATTAAATCACTGTGACTTCTGGACGTTCTGGAAGGAAAACAGAATTCTAAAACAAATTTTCATAAGCTCAAAACCACAACGTATAAAAATATACCCTTTAAATGTAAAATTAGGTAGTCAAGGGTGAAATCTGGCTAAGGCAGACAACAGGTCAAGGACAAGAAAGTTGAACTGGCTAGGGCTTTATCAGACATCTAATCTCATTACAATAAGTTAATGAAATCAGATAACAGAGCACTTATATTAATAAGCTACTACATATTACAATAAACATGCAGAGTTACCTCACTCTATATTCAGTATCCCATTTAATCTTCAGTACAAACTGGAAGATAAATTTTCTTATAACTATTTACAGATTAGAAGCCCAAAACTTAGAAAAATTGAGTAACTTGCCCCAGATTGCACATGTAGTAAAGTTCAAATTCAAATCAGATTTGTCTGAGTCCAATGTTCAGTGTTTTCCTCTTATAGTGACTGTAGCTTATTAAAATAACTTCTTCACATCTCTTTGTACAAAAGTGAAATTTTCCTTTTTTAAATTTAAAAACCTAAAAAAAATTTAACCTAACACTATTTGATGCTTTCTAATATGTAAAACATAGTTATTTAATATATAACACAAATATATAGTGATATATATTAAGACCAAGATTTACTTTTCAGTAAGTGAAGTCGTTCAGTCGTGTCCGACTGTGACCCCATGGACTGTAGCCTATGAGACTCCTCCATCCATGGAATTTTCCAGGCCAGAGAACTGGAGTGGGTTGCCATTTCCTTCTCCAGGGGATCTTCCCGACCCAGGGATCAAACCCATGTCTCTCACATAGCAAGCAGATGCTTTCACCATCTGAGCCACCAGGGAAGCTTTTCAGTAAGAGCAAGGCTCAATTTTAATGCAAAGGTGTCAGTCTCTATATGCAACTTCTAAAACAGGTACCTTATTCTCTTATATGGACTACATTACTAACACTATTTGTGTATTCTAAATATACATATCTTTAAACTACACAGCATACAGTATGTATCCTTTGTCCAATGTCTCTAAATCCTCTGACTTCCTGCCAGAGAGTACTGCTGAAGCCTATTTTTACAGTCTTGCCTGTTGAAAGAAACACAATGCAGCACTAGTGGAAAGTGAAATGAAAATATATTGGGGGATATAACAGGAAAAGAACATGAGTACTGCTAGGCTGGTTCATGCCAAACAGATTATAATAGTCATTGTAACAATTATTACTAAGTTCCTCTTAGGATTTTCTTCAACTGGGCCTACTGTGTTCTAAAGTGTGGGTGGATTAGCATGTTGAATATTACAGTTATCTAAAACTGTAGAGTATGAGATATTTTTAAAGATTACAAGCAAAATTATTCACTTCTCATAAATGGATTGCTCTTTCAACATGTTTGGAGGGGATGTGTAGTTTGCAAAGGTTCATGTTAATATCATCAAAATGATGTACTGGGCTTATTATTTAACTGTAGTACAATAGTTTAGGAGAAGAAGAAAATAAATCATTTTAACTAGCTTTCCCTACCTTGAAAATAAGTTGGCTTAGTTTATATATGAAACAAGGAGTAGCATTATAGAAATATGTACTAATAAAATGACTAGAAATGATGACACCGTTTTTACAAATCAGGAATGGAGATTTCTCAATTCTTCTTTAGAAACAGTCCTTTAACCTTAAGTGCTCAAGCTTGAGGTGTAACGAGACATTTTTAGCAAACATACTAGAAATTATGTGTCCAATTATCTGAGGTACCATCTGATGTAGTCAACTTGGATGGTTATATGCTGATTATTATTACCAATTTAATTATCATATGACAGTTATTAAGGACTGATCAAACTTGTCAGCAAATTCAGATGAAAATATTATGGGTCTCTCCAAAATACTGAATGTAATGACCTAAAAATGGCTATATGATGGGACTACATTTCTACCAAAGCCATTTTGTGAAGCAGATTTAATCTGATCAGCTCAATTCAGGTTGTCTAAGAATGCCATGTCTCTGTTTATTTAGCTGTTCTAACATCTAAATGTATATTTATGTTCTAACATCTAAATAATAATCTATGTTTGAATGTTTATTTAGAGGTCAGCTTCTCTGTTGAGCACAATCTCCTATTTCATCATCAGTTCTACCTTGAGAAACTGGTACATAAGATGGTATTCTGCAAGCTTTTTCTCTGAAAACTGCACACACCTATATTTTAGCACCATATCCAGCAAGTTCTTTCCACTCTCTGGTTATAAAAATAAAATTATTTAGCCTCAAAATCCAGGATGTATTGACAACCTTATACATACCCACTACTGAATGAGCAGTTAGACTGCAAATGAAACCTGGTTATAACATTGGGAATATTTCAAGGGCAGTCTGGAATTCACCAATACCATGGCACAAAGTCTTTAAAATCTGAACTAGAAGCTTAGCTTTGTGAAGCTATTAGCTTTCCAAATTCTATTCCTTATCATTTTATGGAAATAATACCAGAAAAACAAGATGCCAAATTCATTGAGTAACATCAAGCATAATGGTAAATTAAAGATTCTTTTTCAAGGTATTTGTTTTTACTAGCACAGGATAGGGATAAAGTTCCAAAAAATGTATCTGATAATTCCATCCTCTTATTTTCCAAGTCTAATTTCTTGACTTGTATGAAGAGTAGTAGAGTGAGATAGAAGAAATATGGTGAAACTTGTTTTAAATCCAATCTTATTTACTGGGCTCCCTTCATAGCTCAGTTGGTAAAGAATACACCTGCAATGCAGGAGACCCCAGTTTGATTCCTGGGTCAGAAAGATCCCCTGGAGAAGGGATAGGCTACCCACTCCAGTTTTCTTGGGCTTTTCTTGTGACTCAGCTAGTAAAGAATCTGCCTGCAATGCAGGAGACCTGGGTTCGATCCCTGAGTTTGGAAGATTCCTTGGAGAAGGGAAAGGCTACCCACTCCAATATTCTGGCCTGGAGAATTCCATGGACTATACAGTCCATGGGGTCACAAAGAGTCGGACACGACTGAGAGAATTAAAAAAATATGGTAAAACTTATTAAATTCAATCTTATTTATTAATTAGATCTAATGGGCATAAGTGAAACAAGAGTCCCAAATAGTAGCAGTCTATTATTTTCCCAGTAGTCATGTATGGATGTGAGAGTTAGACTATAAAGAAAGCTGAGCGCTGAAGAATTGATGCTTTTGAACTGTGGTGTTGGAGAAGACTCTTGAGAGTCCCTTGGACTGCAAGGAGATCCAACCAGTCCATCCTAAAGGAAATC